>NC_057408.1:16927207-17057207 GCF_019320065.1 Cervus canadensis | reverse complement strand
GGTCAGGAAGATCCCCTAGGGAAGGAAATGGCAGCCCACTCTAGTATTCTTGCCTGGAGAAATCCATGGACAGAGGAACCTGGTGGGCTGCAGTCCATGGGATTGCAAGGAGTCGGACATGACTAAATGACTAACACACACACACACAGTTTTAATTCTCCCCTACCTGCCCTCCACCCTCACTTTGCCTTTGTTACATTTTATTATATATGTTAATACCATATAACGTAAAAAGTCAGATCACTTCAGCAGTTTTCACGCAGGATTTTACCCTCCAAAATCAGGAAGTTTATCTCTCTAGTGTGTTATCTCCCTTCCTAAGGCAGATAATACAATAGCTTCTTCACAGGGATTTTTGTCACAGGAGGAGTGTGGAGGGCCTTTAGGAATAATGAGCAGCCATAAGTAAAAATTCCAGAATTAACACAGTAGACAGAGAACCCAACTGGAGGTGGATCTGAGGAGGCAAGGACCCAGGTTACCCACTGGTCCACATTTACCTGGGATTTTCCTGGTTTTAGCACTGAAAGTCCCACCTCCAAGGATTCCCCTCTGTCCTGATCTGGTGTCCACTAGGATGCATCCTCTCCCTTCAGACAAAGTGTTCCCAGAGCTTCTCCCGAGACCAAAGTGTGTCTAGTACACCCAAAACTCTGCTCCACACCAGGTCATGGTCACTCAATCTAAACTATCGTAAGACACCCAGAACATATTCTGGACACCCATAATTCGTCTTCATCTGCTCACTGATGCCCAAAATCACCATGCAGAAGACCTGCAGTCCCACCCACAGTTAGAAGTAATGCTCAGGGAACCAAGTAAGTCAGGAAGAAAAGAATGCACACAACACGGCTTCCTTGACGAAATGGTCCAACCAAGTGGTCATGTGTGGATGTGAGAGTTGGACCAAAAAGAAGGTTGAGCACCAAAGAATTGATGCTTTTGAACTGTGGTGTTGGAGAAGACCAAAGCAGTCCATCCTAAAGGAAATCAGTCCTGGGTGTCCATTGGAAGGACTGATGCTGAAGCTGAAACTCCAATACTTTGGCCACCTGATGGAAAGGATTGACTCAATGGAAAAGACTCTGATACTGGGAAAAATTGAAGGCAGGAGGAGAAGGGGACGACAGAGGATGAGAAGGTTGGATGGCATCATTGACTCAATGGACATGAGTTTCAGCACTCTCCGGGAGTTGGTAAAGGACAGGGAAGCCTGGCATGCTATATGTAGTCCATGGGGTCGCAAAGAGTCAGACATGACTTAGCAACTGAACAACAGCCAAAGCAAAACTGGGTTCTTAAGGATGCTGACTTACACTGGTAGGCAGACTGTCCTGAAGAAATGATTGCCTCTAGTGGGAAGAGAAGAGGGTTTTTTGTTGTTGTTTTGTTTTTTGCTAATAAGGGAGGGAGACTTCAGAGATTCTGATCAGGTTCTGTTTGCATATACTGAATGCACTTTTATGGATCCAAGTTATCTTTGAAAATTTTTAAAAACAAATCAAAATATAAAGAAAGAAAATGCCTCAGAGATAGGATCACAGCTCACTGTCTATAATTGATAGTTGATCTGTTCCTAAAAGCACACTTTGGTGGAAGATGGGCTGGGACCCTGAGCCAAGGTTGAACAGAGTGGCCCCGAGGTCAAGCATGTGCTACGACCAGGAGGACTGACGCAATGCACTCGGCAGAGACCAGGGACCCCCGTGCTTCCCAAACAAGGTTTACCGAAGGTAATACAGGCTGATTCCCCAAAGGGCAATTTTCCAAAGATGCGACTGGAGAGACTTCAGGCCTCTGAGTGTGACCACCAGCTTTTTTCTCCACCTTTCTCCAGACTCAGTCAGGAGCGAACCTCTTGCTTACAACAGCAAAGACAGGAGTGGCCTATTTGAATATGCAAAACCATAACACAATTCACACCGCCATCCTGGTACACAAAAGCAGTGATGAGAATCTGATCTCCTCTCTCACTCACAAAGAAAATATTCCCATATTGTTCAGAGTCTAGACTATTCACTTTTCCCCATGCACTTAGGAAGGTGCACGGAATTAAATAGAATTTAATACAATATTTTTTGTCATTCTTTAAACTCAGTCATTCATCTGGACTCTAAGCTATTTCAGCTGGCTTCTCTTTGTACTGTTCTCAACTCCTTTCCCATCTGCTCTTATGCCCAATTTTCTCTTCTTGGAATTTTCCAGAAGTATATCCGTTGGGTTAGTCATCTCACCTGGTTTCTATAGATGCTTACCTGAATGAAGCAGCTTTAGCTAAGAGCTGAAACTCGGGACGTTAGTTCGTTCTTGGCACCCTGCCAGCCTCTTCTCCACCCTTCTGATCTGGTAACGGAAAGTTATATCTGTAACACCCAGATCCTCCCTGCTGGAGTACAGGCTAGGGCTCCTTCAGGGGGGGTTTCCCTTTGAAAAGTGGCCAGGTATGGGGAAGGTAGGTTAGGACTGGCTGGTTGCTGACACCTTGGCCATCAGAACGCGGGCCAGCGTCCGAGGTCGGCATCACGTTGCGGAGCGCAGTGTTACAGCCCTGCCTCTGCTGTGCACAGGCGTGTGCGTGCTGTCACTTCAGTCGTGTCCAACTCTATGTGACCCAATAGACGATTGCCCTCCAGGCCCCTCTGTCCATGGGACTCTCCAGGCAAGGGTACTGGAGTGGGGTGCGTGCCCTCCTGCAGGGGGTCTTCCCGACCTGGAGACTGAACCCATGTCTTTTCTGTCTCTTGCCTTTGCAGGTGGGTTCTTTAGCACAAGTACCAATTGCAAACCTGGTTCTTCTGGCTGAATATTTTCTGATGTAAAGCCAGTGGTTAGCCTAATGACTGAGTCCTCTGTTGTAAAAGCTATTAGAATCATAAGGCACCATCACTGTATGGTTGCTTGTCAATTTTATGAGTTTTGCCTCTTTCCTGCCAGTTTATACATAGCCAGTGCTCATTTCCATGATGATTCATAAGTAACATAATAGCAGAGGAAACTAAAGTCACAAATAATCCCTGAAACTTAATTTTGATTTAGCATTTGCAGTCAATTTTCTGATGCTTATTGTGAATACGGAAAATACAAGCTTAGAAATGAATTGTGTCTTCTGTATTCTGATGACTGTGGTAATTAACTAGAGCAAGCTGAAACATTTTTAATTCCACATCATTTCTGCTATAAAGAAATATAATGTAGGGATAAAGTACTTTCAGGAGATAAAATGGCTGGTAGGTAAAAGGCAAATGATCTGAGTGATATGCAGACTGGATAAACCTCCTAGAATTACTAAGAGTCAGCCACATTTAAAATTCTTCTCTCCATCATTTTCTTCTTCACTTTAATGCAGACAAGCCTCCCACAACTGTGTTGGCAATAGTTTATTCAGAATTAACCAATCCCAAAGTGACATCAGTCCAGGAAGGAAACTCAGCAGCGGGTCCTACTCTTTGAGCATTGCCAAGGAAACAAGATTGCCCATTAACTGCATCCATCACATGGCCTTCCACGTTTTTCCTCTGTTCTGGTTCCCCCATCGGTGTCACCCCGAGGACTCCTCACCTTTGTCACTGCTGCTGCTGCTCACTGGGAAAGCACTGCCTCCTCGTTAAGAATGCCATCTCCTGAGATTCCTAAGCTGGTCCAGCGGTTTCCACTACACACTGCTAAGGCAGGGAGCCTGGGTTCCCTCCTTGGTCAAAGAACTAGAGCCTACACACTGCAATGAAGACCCAGCATAGTCAAATAAATAAATAAATATTTTAAAAGAATACCAATTCCTGACCCCTTCATAGATGCCAAGCAGGAAGTCAACACCTGCGTTTGGTCCTGTGAAGAAATGGGAAGAAGGTCCCTTCCCCCACTCTTACTTCCTTTACTGACAGACAGCCGGAAGAGACACTACACTCACCATATCTTCCAGAGCTTCTCGTCTGAACAGTTTCTTTGCTTTATGCTCTCCTTGGGAACAGATGAAAAACAGAGATTCTTCCATTCATTCCAAGGAAGAGAGTCCTTCATTCACCCACTGTACTCAGAGATACCCATGCATAAATGTCCTCTGGTAGATTCCTTGTCTCAATTAAAATAACGATTTTAAATAGGCACTTTGGGGGGACTACCAAACCATCATTTGACCCAAATAGGTCTGCATTTTCTCTACTATTATCACTGAACTTTTCATCTTTAACATTTTCTATGAAGGTTTTATCTAAAGACTATTCCCCTGTTCTTATCCCTAAATGAACTGCTACCTGTTTCTTCTTTTTAAAAGCATGATACAAAGTGAATAAAAATGTCCACCTTGCACAACAGAAAGATGAGAAATAAAAGAAAGTGGCCTGCCTAAACCCAAAGTCATTCTTTACTCCAAAATTTCAACATCTTACATAACTAGGGAGCAATTGTGTAAACAAGAGGAACCTCTTGTTCCTCTATAAATAGAGGAAACTCTCAGTGTCTGGTGGAGCATACATTGTTTTCACACATGCTTTATCTTCATGCTAAATCTACAAGGAAGTGGGGTTTTTTCCCCACATAGCTTTGATGTCATGGCTGCCAATCTCAGAAAGTTTTGATTCTCCAGCTACCTAATGCAGACAGAGGAGCCTGGAGGGCTATGGTCCATAGGGTTGCAAAGAATCAGCCATGACTGAGCACACACACACAGACAGACAGACATTGTTATAAGTCTGAGTCTAAGAAGTCTTCTTGTACCACGAGTGTGTTAGATTTTACTCTAGGACCTGCAGTCAGGTGAGTCCACACCACAAACATGGCATGCAGAGTTTCTGTTTTCATAACTTGAGAAATACTACACAATTGTAATTGTCTTGTAATGCAGTTCTATAAAGTGACCCATTTAGAAACACAGGTCAAGCTTGTTCTTTTCTGGGTTCCTTGACCTGAAATACATTCCCAAGTCATGGAATTCCCAAAGTGTGGCATGGTGAGACGTTAGGATTTGTCACCAAAAATAGTCTTTAATTTAGAAAAATCACAGTGAGTTCATAAGGAACATGATCTTTTACAAAGGGAAGTGGCTATGGTAGTCTTGGTCCAATAGCCACTAATTTCTACCACAAACCAAAGATACCACTGAAATCTGTAGTTCACCTAGACTATGGGTCATACACCTCTAACCTCCTTCTCTGACTTTCTATTATTTGAAGTACTCTTCACAAATGCTTTATGTTCCCAGGGCACCTGAACATAACTGCTTAAATCTTGGGCCAGTAATCAACCCTTTCGGTCATGCATTTAATGAATCTGAATGTTATCAAATTTAGCTTCTGGCTGTGACTTCACCAGGATTATTTTGAACCATAATGGAAAATAATATGAAAAGAATATATAATATATATATGTATATATACATGAATATATAACTGAATCACTTTTATGTATAGTAGAAATTAATACAATATTGTAAATCAACTGTACTTCAATAAAATAAATTTTAAAAAATAAAATAAACAAAACAAACCTATTTTAGACCTGATCATAAATTTAAGTGCATTGTTTACTAATCTTTAAATTATTAAAAATTAGACCAACTCAAACATAAAATCATTTTAGGTTGAATTTTTTAATATTTAAGTAATAACAGAAACCCTATAGAACACTTTATTCTAATCACCAATTTACTTTCTGGATGATGTCTTAATTGTTTCCACTTGTTAGCATATTATTTATGCTTGTTAAAAAAAAATTAGTAGCAAGGAAATTTGAAACACAAGTTTGCATGGAGGAGACAGAAAATCTTCAACAACTCCCTGTAGCAATTCAGAAAAATTATGTCAGTATTTTGATAATGGAAAAAAAAAGTTTCTTGCGATATTAGTTAGGGTTTTCAATCTCTTTCTTGAGCACAATTTTCATCCATTCTTTGATTTTTTCCCACAAGCAACTATAAAGCAAGTCTGTAATCACAATTCACCAAAAGCCCAGAGTGATGCGATATGTTTAATGTAGACTACAGAAGTTGGATCCCCCACCCTTTCTTGTTTTCTGATGTAATCTAAAAAGAGGGATATGGCCTAACCTCATATACATCTCATCAACCTTTTAATTCAGAATTCTGCTTTCATTACGGGCATGAGGGTAATTCAGTGTTTAATTTTAAATGTTCTGTTGTTGTACGTATAAAACTCATGATCAAATACAATCATATTGTAATGATTGATAAAGAAAAATGAATCTAGAATGTGTCGCTGAATACAGTGAACTAAGTCATCGTATTAAACGACTCTTCCTCTCCTAAATATTTGTACTCGAATAGGCAAAGATTAAGAAAGCCCTTACTTAAAAAACCAATTTTTAAAGGTAATAGTGTTCATAGCACTTGGTTTTAAAGACAGCAAATGCTCAAACCACAGAACAAGTAAACGTCAAATGTATTCAAAAACCAGGCCTTCTCACTCTCCATCTCCTATACGTGCCAAGGCTCCACCCACATTTTCTTCTAAGATGGATGAGAGTCAAATGGAGCCTGGACCACACCCTCTCAGTCTCCTTCACTGGCTCTTCCTGTTCACTCTGTGCTCTACATTTTGATCCCTTTTCTTGTTCCACTTTTACTTCCAGAGACCTTACCTTTTCTCATCAAGTCCAAGACCACCTACCACTGAGGACTCCCATATTTACATTTCCAGATCTCATTTGACTTCATATTCCAGTACCTACTTGACATCTCAGAGGCATTCCCAACTTCACCTTAAAATTTGCCCTCATCATCTTTCTCTCAAACCTGCTTTCCTCTCCAGCTTTCTGCATCTCAGCAAGTGGGCCTTCTAATGGCCCAGTTAGAATGAAACCTGAGATTGATCTTTGACACCTCATCTGCCTCATATTCATGCAGTCCGTTGCCAAGTGCTACTGATTCCTCCTCCAAAATATAGCTCAGGTGTCCCCACCTTTCATCATCTCTCCATGGAGAGATGAATCATGGAGGGATGAATCACCATAGTCTGAATCACCATTGGCTTTCACCTGAACCCTGAAGTGGTTGTCTCGTGGCTCTTGCCTCTTTCATTCTTATCTCACGCAACCTATTTTCTACTATCATCCAGAATGACTGTCCTTAGACAAAAGGTGGATCATATTACCCTCCTGCTGAGATCCCTTCAGAGACTTTGTGTTGGCTTGATATTGCCTAAGAGGCCTTCCATGGTCTGGACATGCCACCTGTCCACCTATTCTTCACTACTCTTCAGTAGGGGTTGAATTATATCCTCCCAAATGATATATCTAGTTCAACCCCCAGTAGCTGTGACCATGACATTATTTGGAAATAAAGTCTTTGTAGACTTAATTAAGTGAAGGTTTAAAATAATCCTGAATTACCCAGATACACTCTAAATTCAATGACTGGTGGTCTTATGAGACAAATGAGAGTGAGATTATAGACCCAGAGAAGGAATGTGAAGATGGAGACAGGGAATGTAACAACGTATCCACAAGACAAGGTAGTCTAGAGCCACCAGAATCTGGAAGAGGCAAGCAGGACTGCCCAAGGCATTTCCAGGATAAGCACTGGTCCACTGACTCTTTGGTTTTAGGATTCTGACCCTCAGAATTGTCAGAGGGTACGTGTGTGCTGCTTTAAGCCGCCAAGTTTGTGGTTACCTATTACAGTCGCCCTGCGTGGTAAGCTGCTTCAGTCATGGCTGAGCCTCTGCGACTCTATGGACCGTAGCCCATTAGGCTGCTGTCCATGGAGCAAGAATTCTTTAGGCAAGAATATGGAAGTGGGTTGCCATTCCCATCTCCAGGGGACCTTCCTAACCCAGGGTTCGAACCCATGTCTCTTCTGCCTCCTGCATTGGCAGGTGGGTTCTTTACCACTAGTGCCACCCGGGAAGATCTAGGAACCTAATACACCCCCTAAACTCCCATATACTGATCTTTCAATTATTTTAGAGTCAGATTTTTCCTGCTTAAAGATTCTTTGCAAATTTCCACCACCAGAAATTAAGGCAGTTTTTCAAAGAGATTTCCTCAAGACCTAATCTAAATCAGGCCCTCCCCCCTGTACTCAGAGGTCTTTCTTTTAGCATTTATAAGAATTTATAACTACATATTTGTGTATTTGTTAAATGTCTTCTATTTTTTACATTCTTGTCTCCATGAAGTCAATGACTGTGTCTTTTATGTCACTACAATAACTCCTATCCTGGCATAATAAGTACTAAAAATGTTTCTCCAATAAATCACATTACAGGGATAAAAGGGAACTAAATGCTTTCCTTCTGCTGGTGGGTATTTTGAGAAGTGGCTTACCTTGTGTTGAGTTAGTGGAAATCCACCAGCTGTAATCCACCAACTCAGTTAAATTTTAACTGAGTTATTGATTAAAGGATTTATACTCCATGGATTAATCCATCAAATCCATAGAAAATTAGAAATCACAATGTCATTACAAGGGAAAATACTTCCTGTTGATACATGATCTGCTAGAGAACAGGGCTAATTGTTTGCATGCAGGCACCAACCACCTCATGAACTTGGTTGAGATGCCAAGAAACAAAATGAAAAACCATGCCAGGGGAAGCCATGCAAATCAGCTCCTTGGCACCTACAGTTTTCATGAATGTGCCTGAACTGCAGATCCTTGTGCATATGATCTCCTCCCATTTCCTTTCATCCCAACAAACATGTCTCAATGCTTTCATCCCAATAAGCAAGGCCCTCATGCCTCCTAACACCTGACACACACGCCCATGCACAGAGCAATCTGTGAGTCAGAACTCGGCCACAGAGAAATGAATGTCTTGGGTGGGTGAACTCTAAATCAGGGCACAGGAACCACATTTCCAGACACAGGAGAAACACATCTCAATCTTATTTCAGAAGAAAATTTCATAGACATTGTGCCAATGAAGCCGAAGAAGAGTATTAAATAAGTAAATCTGCCTATTCAAATCCTTCATGTACTGGCATTTCCCCCCTCCAGTCAGTAGTTTCATTCATCTATTCATTGATTCAACAAATTATCACTGAAGATTCACTAGACACTGTGCCACCTCTCGAGCTATAGAAATACTATGTAGGTAAACATAACCCTGCACTCAATGGGCCCAAAGTCTGATAAGGGAGACAGTTTATGAGCAATTACAAGGCAACATCAAAAGAGCCATGAGGAGATGCTGTTTGAACAACCAGAAGACAGAATTCATTGAGTACTAGAACAAGCAGGAAATACTTCTCAGGTAAACTTAGACCCATCAGATAATTTGGGACTGACCACTCATAAGCTGGTGCTCAGGGTCCCCTGAGCATAAATGGCCAGTCACTGGATGATACGCAGGAAAAGGTTTTCTCAACCCATTTGCTGAAACATTCCACACACCGACACAGAGTGATGATTCTAGTGGAGTTCATAATTTGAGACAGAAACAGGTAGTAAGATATGTGAGAAAACCTTCCTGGTCTTTACTTTGCATCCCATGAAGTGCATTCTCATTACACAACATCCTTGTGGGTGGGAAACAGCGCCTTCTACTTTTAAACTTCAAAAGTTGGTGTGTAAATCCCTGATCTATTTCTCAATAGATATTGTTACTATTTGTTTCCACTTTTGGCAATAGGTAATAAAGAATTGGTAAGCCTGGGGACTCCCTGAAGAGTCAGTGGTTAGAACTCAGCTCTTCCAGTGCCTGGGCACAGGTTTGATCCCTGATCGGGGCACTAAGATCCCAAAAGCCATGTGACACAGCCAAAAAAAAAAAAGAATTCTTGTAAAGACTTTATATAGAGAAATTTATATTTTTTATTCATGAAGTGGTGCAATTCTTGTCAATAGTTGAATAAAAATTTTTAAAGTTCTTCAAAATGCAGACCTATTAAGCACAGCTTGCCTCACTAACTCATCTTTTTAAATAACTTGGGGAGTTTTTATCTATTTACTGGTATTCTTGTTAGTATTACCTGTGGCAACACAATCAGGTTCAGACAGGAAAGCATAATCCAATTAGTTCTCAAAGAATAAAGAAGGAAATCTGTGTTTACTTTGTAGCAAGCCCAAATCTTGTCTTCACTCTTGAAACATGAATAAAACTTCATGCTTCGCTGGTGTGAAACTTAGTTTTCCATTCCACCCTGTAAGACATCTCTAAAGCACTTTTCAGGCAAGTGGGAGACTTATTTCCTTACAAGAAAAACTTTCAGAATAGTTTTCTTTAATGCCTGCAGAGAAATCAATGTGATTTTGTTTATCAATACAAATATCAATTTCTCTGTTCATATGTTAGTATTCAAAATCCTACCATGATTTTGCATCAACATTTTCCAGACACAACTATAGTTACTGCAAGTTCTCCTCTTGATAGCACTTCGTTCCTAACCTCCAGACGTACCATGGCGCCTCGCAAATGTCAATCATCCTTCCCGGTGCCCTCTCCTGTGTCATCCCTTGTAAGAGAGCCCCATGTGAAGCCCAAGTTTCAGTTACTTTTTATTGAGCACAAAAATACTAGCAGATGTGTCCAGGCTATAAATTATCATAGAAGAAAACAATTATAGTACAGAGGTATTCTAAAACTCAACCGTAACCAGCTTTGGAATTTGGGGAGAAACTATGGTTTGAATAAGTTTGTCAAGCACTCAGAAGTGCCTACTATTTCTAAAAGCAATAGCAACAACAAACTCAAGCCTCTCACCATTATGTTAAAGCTGACAAATACCATTGATATTAACTGAAATATCGTCAACAAGGAGTATCTAAAACCTAGCAGGCTTTTTTTATTTTTTGAGATTTATCATCATTATATTGTGGTCTCTAGCTTTTGTTTTTGACCAGAAAGTTGAAGAACTTTGGATTACTCAAAAACAAAAAGAAGTAGAAAAAGATGATCTTGTAAATATCCATGCATTCATTCACATGCCTTTACAGCAAGTCCCCTACATGTGAATGATTTCTGTTTTGAGAGTGCCTTTGTAAGTCCAATCTGTTCCAAGTCCAACAAAGTTAGTTTAGGTACCCAACCAACACAACTGGGTATCTAGTACTGTACTATAAAAGGTTTATAATACTTTCACACAAACAATATGTAAAAAACAAACACAAAAAATAAAGAAAACATTTTTTAATCTTACAATACAGTACCTTGAAAAGCACAGTACAGAACAACAACTGGCATACAGGGACTGGCACACACATTGGCGTCTCTGAAAGTTCGCAACTTGAAGGTTCACATGTAGGGGACTTACTGTATTCAGTACTGTTGTGAAGCCCAGGGTAGAAAGCTCAGATGCAAGCCTTAAATATATTCAGGACTTGTTCAGCAGTTGAAGGGCGTTTTTCATACAAGGTCAAGAATAAAGCTGGTTTTCCTGTATCCAATGCTACCCGGTGTGATCACCGCTGCCACCCACTGCCATTGTAGCCTCAGAGCCCACGGCACAGCCCTCCTGAGCAGGATGGAGAGAGTGGGGGGAGCTCACGGTGTGCTCAGGGGGCACAGGAGGCCACAGTGTTACCAGGCAAGGAGATGTCTGACTACAGGACCCAGACGCTAGAGGCGAAGCCATGACAAAGGCAGATGAATGCTCATGACAAGCCTCGGGCTCCAGGGCTTCCCCATCCATCCTGAAAGTCTGAGAGCACTTAGAAGCCGAGAAGCAGCCAGCATGCATGAGGACAACACTTACCTCCTCCCACCGCCTCTTTGGCCTTCACTGCTGAGTTCCAGTTCCTCCTGCCTCCTCTCACCTAAGATTCCTCACTCCTCCCACCTTGCTTCTGCCAAGGTTCAGAGAAAACATCCCAGACTTCCCATTGGCTCAACCTCCAAGGGAGAGATTGGGGATCGACCGTACCGGTGGTAACAGCAACACAGGAAACAACCTACCCTCCCAGACTGGACTAGGAGGAGAAGCATAGAAGGAACACCAAGGAGGGACCCCAAATAGGCTTCCCTGTCCAGCTCAGGAAGGCGTGTAGGGGCTCCCTGCTCAAAAGAAATCACGGGGCAGTGCCCTGAGGTCTTGTTTTTCATCGTACTGCTTGATCACAATGAATGAAACCCAACAAACCACAGAAACAAAATATTCTAACAACAGTCTTTTCACTTTCCCTCCTAAACTGTGTGCCCGGATGTGGGGCAGGTCATAGGCTAGGAAGGGGGAAACAGAGCCCGCAGAACTGAAGGCACGGAGCAGATAAACACGAGAGCAGGCCACAGTCAAGAGGGGCCAAGCCTCGGGTGCAGGACTCAGACCACACTGCCCTCCGTCCAGGACTGAGGTCGAATGCCTCAGTTTTTCCCACTCCCAGGGCAGTCATTATCTAGGGCTCAGTGTTGTCCTGAAAAATTAAGTGACTCAAGCCCCAGATCTAATGATAAGCTTGCAACATATGGTTTTTACAAATAGCATATGGCGATACATAACTCTGGAGAAATGCTGACAATCCACATACACAGTGGAGATCACATGTGATGAACCACGCAGCAGGATACGTCTTCAGGGAGGTGCACATTAGGTGGCAAAATACAGAAGGTGTGGTGTAGACAGAAATTCCAGTTCCTCTCCTTGTACCCATAGGACTTTCTGCAAGCTGCTTAGAATCTTTATGTCTTGATTTGTTCACTTGGAAAAAATTGGAATAATTTCAACAAATTTATGGTTGAGAGAATTATATGTAACATATATGTAAAGTACTTAAAATATAGTTCAGTTCAGTTCAGTTCAGTTCACTCACTCAGTCATGTCCGACTCTTTGCAACCCCATGAATCGCAGCATGCCAGGCCTCCCTGTCCATCACCAACTCCCGGAGTTTACTCAAACTCATGCCCACTGAGTCGGTGATGCCATCCAGCCATCTCATCCTCTGTCTTCCCTTCCTCCTCCTGCCCCCAATCCCTCCCAGCATCAGGGGCTTTTCCAATGAGTCAACTCTTCGCATGAGGTAGCCAAAGTACTGGAGTTTCAGCTTCAGCATCAGTCCTTCCAATGAACACCCAGGACTTATCTCCTTCAGGATGGACTGGTTGGATATCCTTGCAGTCCAAGGGACTCTCAAGAGTCTTCTCCAACACCATAGTTCAAAAGCATCAATTTTTCGGTGCTCAGCTTTCTTCACAGTCCAACTCTCACATCCATACACAACCACTGGTATTTAATAAATGTAGTTACTATTATAATAATAGACCGGGACAATCCTGGAAATTCAGGATGTGTGAGAACTCTACCGATTGTATTTTTCTATCTCCATATAATTATTCAGGGTCAATCTCAAGTCCCACCATTTCCAACACCTTCCATATATCATGAACCCATATTGATTTCTTTCTTTCTTGATAATATGCTTTTATTATATATTCTATGAATTTTCCTTTTATTACATGAAATATTATATAGTCACTACTAAGTCACTACTATAAGATTTTTTCCACACTGTTTTAAAATCCCCTTTGTATTCAACACACTATAAGACATCTGGTAAGCATGTGATAAATAAGAACTTAATTCACTGTGGTTCAAATAGTATTTTTGGTTGGCCAGATTGTAAACATAATTCATAAATACCTAGGCAATGCCGAAATTATCTCTTGGGGAAAAAAATGTTTTGTTTTCATATTGTACTATCATCTGTGTAGAAAATGAAAATCCTAGCTACCTCAAAAAGTTATTGTCACTTTATCTTTGTTATTAAACACAGTCGTAACCTTCTGACAGATGGCACAGTAGTAAAGAATACACCTGCCAATGCAGGAGTTGAAGGTTCAATCCCTGGGTCTGAAGATGCCCTGGAGAGGGAAATGGCAACCCACTCCAGTACGCTTGCCTGGGAAATCTCATGGACAGAGGAGCCTGGCAGGCTACAGTCCATGGGGTCACAAAGAGTTGGATACAACTTAGCAATGAAACAGTAGCATCTTTTATAGAAATGACATCCCCTTAATCTCCCTACCACACATACACACTATGGACACTGAAAAAATCAGGATCATTGCCAAGGCTAGACTTAGGAAATAATGAAACCCATACCCTTCCCTCATGCTCTCTCATTCAAATGCCCAGCACTCCCACTAAACTCCCCTTCTGTTTTGACCCCCTGACCACTAACAAAAGATGTTCTTTCATAAAGCAAGTAGTGATATTTGTCACTATTTCTGAATCTGTTTCTCAGCATCACTTTCCCAGAGAAACTTTCCTTAGTCATCCCTCTAATTGCAAATAAAAGAGTTTGTCCCTCCGTTAAGGATTTCAACATCAGAAGTAACCGGACAAGTTTTTGAAGATATAGCTCATTATATCTTGATGTAATGACTAGTAAAACCATTTCAAACCTTTGTGAAAAGATGAGATTTGAAGACAAAAACTTAATTCTCACCCCCTCATCTCTCCCCAATATAACCTTAATAGAAATGACACTTTTAAAAATTAATGAGAAAAACCTCCATCACAATGATAAGGAAGTCGGTTATATATATAAGTACCAGAAATGTTAAGACAACCAGAGTTTACATGCAAACAGCTGTCACAGAGAGTAGTGAACTTGAGGGAAAAAGAGATGGAGACCCTGCCGCCCTCCCAACCTGAACAGGAAAGCAGAGGATAAAAGTGGAGGGCAGACAGGCAGCAAGCCCGGCCGGAAGCAGCTTCACGTAGGTTCTCTGGTTGCTGCAGACTGGTGGAATTCAAGGACAGAGTGACAGTGCGACCTAGAAATTCAGCCCCCAAGGGGGACTTCCTGAGATAACAAGACACGTCTTTAGAGTGAGTAGTTGGCTGACAAAAACATGGTCTTGAAAGCAAGGGGTTACTAGAAGTTAGACGTAGAAATGAATTATTGGCAAATTTTTGGAAGAATGAATTCCCAAAGTGGCCCTGTTATTAACTGGTGACTAACAGTGTTTTCCTGCTTCCAAAACCCGTTAAATGCCTGGCCACAGAGGATCCTGCATCAGCTTCAAGGCTTCGGAAAGCAACCACCATCAGAGGAGAAAAGCAAAACAAATAGGTCAAAACAGAGAAATGACTACACAGAAATGAGTTCTCCTTACTAGGGCTTGTCCGTGAGTGTGAATCTCATTTTCCGCTCAGACATTTGCATTGCTGAATTAGTAAATTTTAAATGTTGGTGACATTTATAAAAGGGATTCAAAAATCAAAGTATGTGCAAGACTTTCTCATAGAATATTAAAGAATATAATTGGGAGAAATGAAAAACAATTTAAACAGCAGGATTTATCATGCATATGGACTGGAAAACTCTAAATACTACAAATATATCAATTCACCCCAAATTTTTCATTGATTTATTTTTTGCTATGCCAATCAAAACCCAGCATTTTTATGTGTATGTCTTTGTAAATCTACAGGTTGATCCTAAAATTTATATAAAAATAAAGAAGGCCAAGAAGAAAATCTTGAAGTATTAAAAAAAAAAGTTGGCCCTCTTTATTTTTATATAAATTTTAGAATCAGCCTATTGATTTATAAAGACATACACAAAAAAAAAAAATGCTGGGTTTTGATTGGCATAGGAAATGTAAACTATAAAGCTACAGTAATTAAGAGAAGTGCAAGGATATACAAATAGAGTGGTAGAACAGAACAGAGGTCGTGGCTCAGTCATGACTGACTCTTTTGCGACCCCATGGGCTGTAGCCCTCCAGGCTCCTCTGTCCGTGGGATTCCCAGGCAAGAATACTGGAGTGGCTGCCATTTCTTCCTCCAGGGGATCTTCCAGACCCAGGGACAGAGCCCAGGTCTCCTGTGCTGCGGGTGGTCTCCTGTATTGTAGGCAGAGTTTTTACCAATTGAGCCACCAGGGAAGCCGCCCCGACAGAACAGGGAAGCCAGAAGTAGATCAACCAATTTGGTCCTGATTTAAAACAATGGCATCATTAGGTGAGTGTCCAGGCAGGAGGCTGTCTTCTCAATAAGTGTTCTGGATCAACTGGGTATTCATAATTTTAATGGCGTCTGACCCCTATTTAACAGGAGTCACAGAATAAATTCAGATAATAGATCTTAAGGAAAAGGGTAAAACACTAAAACATCCAGAAGATTAAAAGGAGAATATCTTCATTAACTTGGTTTAGACAAAAATTTCTTGATCACAGAAAGCCTTAGCTATAAAAGAAACGATTGATAAATAGGATTCATTAAAATTGAGAACTTCTGATCTTCAAAGAGACACATTGGAGAAAATGAATAGACAAGCCATAGAAATGTAAGAGCTACTTGCAATAAATATTTCTGACAAAGAGCTGTTATTCATTACATTTAGAATTCTATGAATCAGTAATTGAAGAAGGACAAGGCAACCCACTCCAGTGTTCTTGCCTGAGAAATCCCATGGCAGAGGAGCCTGGCGGGTGTCCACGGGGTCACAAAAGAGTCAGACATGACTGAGCGACTAAACAACAACAAATCAGTGATACGAGGAAGGACAACGCAACAAAAAGTTGTGCCATAGAAGAACAGGTTCTTCACAAAAGAGGAAATCCAATTGTTCAAAGTGTGTAGAAAGTGTCTCAACACTATTAGACAATGGAGAAATGCACATTAAAACCACAATAATGTACCTCTACCCACCCACTAGAGTAACTGCTGTGAAAAGGACGAATAATACCAAGAGTTGTTCAGGAGACAGAGTGCCTGAAAGGCCCTCTGATTGCTCGTGGAGAACAAACTGGAAAAGCTATTTTGGAATGGCCTTTGGTCACATCTTCTGAACCTGGTCTTAAGTCTGTACCATAAGCCAGCTGTTTCAGTCTGATATCAATGTGCATATATCTGTTACTAAAGTAACAGATTACTTAAATCTGTTTTACTAAAGTAACCACATATTCTGTTTCTCTCATCATTTGCACCCTCTACATTTAGTGCTAAATTCTCTGGAAATTCAGAGACCCTAATGTATTTTAAGTTCAGCTATATGCAAGCAAAAGCTTGACTTTCAAGTCTACTGTCACCACTGTGAATCTAGAAAATACACTGAGAAAATTCAACAATGTCTTTCCCATGTTGTACATGAAGACAGGTACATGGAAACCCAAGGGAGAAAATAACCCTCAAAAATTATCTCAAAATAACCACCATCACCCTAATTCCAAAACCAGACGAAGATGCCACAAAAAAGAAAACCATAGGCCAATATCACTGATGAACATAGATGCAAAAATCCTTAACAAAATTCTAGCAAACAAAATCCAACAACATATTTAAAAAATTTTACACCATGACCAAGTGGGCTTTATCCCAGGAATGTAAGGATTCTTTAATATCCACAAATCAATCAATGTAATACACCACATTAACAAATTGAAAGATAAAAACCATATGATTATCTCAATAGATGCAGAGAAAGCCTTTGACAAAATTCAACACCCATTTATGATTAAAACTCTCCAGAAAGCAGGAATAGAAGGAACATACCTCAACATAATAAAAGTTATATATGGCAAACCCACAGCAAGCATTATCCTCAATGGTGAAAAATTGAAAGCATTTCCCCTGAAATCAGGAACAAGACAAGGGTGCCCACTCTCACCACTACTATTCAACATAGTTTGGGAAGTTTTGGCCACAGCAATCAGAGCAGAAAAAGAAGTAAAAGGAATCCAGATAGGAAAAGAAGAAGTGAAACTCTCACTGTTTGCAGATGACATGATCCTCTACATAGAAAACCCTAAAGACTCTACCAGAAAATTACTAGAGCTAATCAATGAATATAGTAAAGTTGCAGGATATAAAATTAACACACAGAAATCCCTTGCATTCCTATATACTAACAATGAAAAAACAGAAAGAGAAATTAAGGAAACAATACCATTCACCATTGCAACAAAAAGAATAAAATACTTAGGAGTATATCTACCTAAAGAAACAAAAGACCTATACATAGAAAACTATAAAACACTGATGAAAGAAATCAAAGAGGACACAAACAGATGGAGAAACATACCGTGTTCATGGATTGGAAGAATCAATATTGTCAAAATGGCTATACTACCCAAAGCAATCTATAGATTCAATGCAATCCCTATTAAGCTACCAACGGTATTTTTCACAGAACTAGAACAAATAATTTCACAATTTGTATGGAAATACAAAAAACCTCGAATAGCCAAAGTAATCTTGAGAAAGAAGAATGGAACTGGAGGAATCAACCTGCCTGACTTCAGACTCTACTACAAAGCCACAGTCATCAAGACAGTATGGTACTGGCACAAAGACAGAAATATAGATCAATGGAACAGAATAGAAAGCCAGAGATAAATCCACGAACCTATGGACACTTATCTTCGACAAAGGAGGCAAGGATATACAATGGAAAAAAGACAACCTCTTTAACAAGTGGTGCTGGGAAAACTGGTCAACCACTTGTAAAAGAATGAAACTAGAACACTTTCTAACACCATACACAAAAATAAACTCAAAATGGATTAAAGATCTAAATGTAAGACCAGAAACTATAAAACTCCTAGAGGAGAACATAGGCAAAACACTCTCCGACATAAATCACAGCAGGATCCTCTATGACCCACCTCCCAGAATATTGGAAATAAAAGCAAAACTAAACAAATGGGACCTAATGAAACTTAAAAGCTTTTTGCACAACAAAGGAAACTATAAGCAGGTGAAAAGACAGCCCTCAGAATGGGAGAAAATAATAGCAAATGAAGAAACAGACAAAGGATTAATCTCAAAAATATACAAGCAACTCCTGCAGCTCAATTCCAGAAAAATAAATGACCCAATCCAAAAAATGGGCCAAAGAACTAAACAGACATTTCTCCAAAGAAGACATACAGATGGCTAACAAACACATGAAAAGATGCTCAACATCACTCATTATCAGAGAAATGCAAATCAAAACCACAATGAGGTACCATTACACACCAGTCAGGATGGCTGCTATCCAAAAGTCTACAAGCAATAAATGCTGGAGAGGGTGTGGAGAAAAGGGAACCCTCTTACACTGTTGGTGGGAATGCAAACTAGTACAGCCGCTATGGAAAACAGTGTGGAGATTTCTTAAAAAACTGGAAATAGAACTGCCATATGACCCAGCAATCCCACTTCTGGGCATACACACTGAGGAAACCAGATCTGAAAGAGACACGTGCACCCCAATGTTCATCGCAGCGCTGTTTATAATAGCCAGGACATGGAAGCAACCTAGATGCCCATCAGCAGATGAATGGATAAGGAAGCTGTGGTACATATACACCATGGAATATTACTCAGCCATTAAAAAGAATTCATTTGAATCAGTTCTAATGAGATGGATGAAACTGGAGCCCATTATAGAGAGTGAAATAAGCCAGAAAGATAAAGACCATTACAGTATACTAACACATATATATGGAATTTAGAAAGATGGTAACGATAACCCTATATGCAAAGCAGAAAAAGAGACACAGATGTACAGAACAGACTTTTGGACTCTGTGGGAGAAGGTGAGGGTGGGATGCTTTGAGAGAACAGCATCGAAACATGTATATTATCTATGGTGAAACAGATCACCAGCCCGGGTGGGATGCATGAGACAACTGCTTGGGCCTGGTGCAATGGGAAGACCCAGAGGGATTGGGTAGAGAGGGAGGTGGGAGGGGGGGATCGGGATGGGGAATACATGTAAATCCATGGCTGATTCATGTCAATGTATGATGAAAACCACTACAATATTGTAAAGTAATTAGCCTCCAACTAATAAAAATAAATGAAAAAAAATTATCTCAAAATATCATTTGGTAAAGTAAACCAACTGAAAACCATACAATCATTAGGAATTGTTTGTATAAATCCTATTGCATTCTGTAAATGAATACCAAATATACTGAATACTGGATATATATCCAAAATATATAGAATGCAAAAACCAAGTTTAACATAATATAGGAGATATGATAGTTTTTAAAATGAAACCTAAGCATGTATGTATTATATTCTGGAAGGATATTGGCACAATTTTAACCAAAGTTAGAGTTAAGGGAAGAATTATTGAGTTTTTTTCATTATGATTACCTATAATTTCTAATGTTTATGCCACTGGGTAAATTTTTGTAACTACAGAGTCTCTGTATATTTTCATTGGATTTAGGGGTGTAGATTCTATTCCATTAGGAGTCTTGGGTTCCATCCCTGGGTCAGAAGGATCCCCTGGAGAAGGAAACAGCAACCGTTCTAGTATTCTGACCTGGAGAACCCCGTGGACAGAGGAGCCTGGTGGGCTACAGTCCACGGGGTCGGAAAGAGCTGGACATGACTGAGCGACCGAGCACAGAGTACGAGCATCCTCTTCCGTTGGTGAGTGTTGACATTTACTTCTAACATGTTTTTTCAGAAGATAGCCTCTCACTTTAGAAATATTCAGAGAGGTCTGGTTAGGGAATACAATTATACTTCAGTAAAAAAAAAAGAGAGAGAGAAAATTATCCAAAAACCCATCAACAGGTGGTAGCTGTACATTCTTCTTTCCTCTATGCCCACTGCAGTAGAGGAAATGGGGGTCATATAAGAATGAAAAATGAGGCCAGCAGCATGGGAATTTGGCCAAAGGGATAATAGACATGTCAAAGCAAAGATGAACGCTAAAAAAAGCTTGAGGAGACACAGGATTTGCATAGTCTCAACAAATCTCCTCGATAATACTTAGTAACTACAAAGGAATAAAAAAGTAACTTAACAGTGGAGAAACCTAACAATTATCCAAGTGACCAAGGTAAACATCACCAGCCATAAGACAAGCGAATGTGATGAACCCCCTAATAAGCTGTACTAAGGACACATCATTTTTCTGGTTATTTTGCCTAAAATGCATAATCTCACTCCAATTAAGAAAATACACTGGACAAATGCAAATTAAGAGATGTTCTATAAAATAATGCATCACTCTTCAGAATATCAAGGTTACAAAACTTTCACAGACTGAGGGAGACTAAGAAGAAATAACATCTAAATACAACATGAAACGCTGGGCATAAGAGGACACTAGTGGAAAAAAAATGGGTAAAATTCAACTAAGATTTGTAGTTTAATAAATAAGGCTGTCCAAACGTTTATCTCTTATTGTTGATGTCTATACTATGGTTTTGTAAGATGTTAAAATTATGGGAAATAGAGTGAGCAATATGAGGGAATTCTTTTTTCTGTTTGCAACTGTTTCATTCAGAATGAAAGAGATTTCTTAAAAAATAAGTGCTTACAACATGATGAAAAGAAAAGAAAATCTTAAAATTTCTGAGTCGCTGCCGTAAGCCAGGGACTGTTCTAGGCACAGTGATGAGTGAGGCAGCCAAGCTCCATGTGTCCCTTCTTTGGCAGATCATGCACACACTGATCAAATAAAGAGGAAAAGTAGAACTGTTAAATACAAACTGAAAACATTTAATAAGTCAAAATTTAATAAATATTTATAATGCTCGTTGAAATTACTCGTAAACTATTTTACCAGTAGGATTCACGATTCACAAAATTAAAATCTGTGGCACGCTCCCCTCTCTCCCCCGACAAAGCCTTCCATCTAGTGGTGAGATGGGGAACTGCAGCAATATATCTACAGCCTCGAGGTTCGAGTCGGTTCTCTTAAAATGCTTTAATCCCTAAACTTTTAGGGATTAAAGGATTTTAAGAGGATCTGAAGCAGAAGTTGTGTTAGAACCTAGATCTCTAAACTGCCAGTCTAACCCCTCTTCCAACGTCCACAAATGTGCTGAGTAGAACTACAGCAATAGTGCAGAGGATGGCACTTGGACGCTGTTTCGGACCCAGGGATGCGTCTCCTACATCCGCAGGCAGATGGCTTACCACTGCACCACCTGGGAAGCCACACAGCCAAGCTGATGAACTCAAATCTTGGCTCTCCAATTAACAACCTTAGCAAGTTACTGACATTCTCTAAGTCTTGCTCCAAATGACCCAGTAACCTGGCATCACATAGAGTTGCAGGGATCCAATTGGTTTTTTAAAATACTTCAAACAGTGTCTGGCAGGCAGTAACTCTTCACTAAACCTTAGCTCTCCTTGCTCATGACAATCTTCTCACAACACCCAATTGTCATTACTATTCTGAAGTCTGTCTTCTCTGCTAAAAGGTAGGATTTTGAGGACAAAGATGGAGGCTCTTTGTTATTTACTCTGTATATCTATGGCTTAACATGGTGCTTGGAACCCAGTGGGTGCCCAAGAAATGTTTTTTCAAGAAATGAATCAGGATATCCATGAATGATGAAATGACAAAAATCTCTTAAAGTCATTCACTCTGAGCAGCAAATTTGGCATTGGCCAGAGGTACATGCGCCTTCCCCAGTGGCTCAGCAGTAAACAGTCCACCTGCAGTGCAGGAGCCAAAGGAGATGCGGTTTAGATCCCTGGGTCGGGAAGATCCCCTGAAAAAGGACCTGGCAACCCACTCCAGTGTTCTTGCCTGGAGAATCCCATGGACAGAGGAGCCTGGTGGGCTCATAAAGAGTTTAACACAACTGAGCGACCTACCACAAGCATATACTCTATCGAGGACAGCAGTACGAGAGCTTTATTTCGAGCTCAGGGTGCCCAGAAGCAGGCATAAAGGCAGCCATATGTAGCCAGTTGTGTTAGCTGGATACCTAAGCTAACTTTGTTGTACTTACAAATAAATTGGACTTAGGATTGTGCTCTAGTAATGGAACTTGTTCGTATGTAAGGGACTTGCCATAGTGTTGAGGTAGGGAAATCACATAACTTATCATTGAAACCAGAGCACAAGGACAGCAGAAGTGAGCCAGGATGGAGCCGTCACACTAGGATCAAGACTGTCCGATCACCCAGGCTCCGCAAGGAACAGCACATGGAGAAGGAGACAGATTCCTCAAACGCAGGACTTGGACGGGGCATTTCTCCAGTAAGAAGCCTTTGTTACTGCCATTCCATCCAGCTCCTGAAATTTTCTGAGAAAAAAAGTGACAAGTCAAAGGTAAAGAGGAAAAACTGGATTTATCAGTAAATACACAAACAAATCTCTCACTCACCACTGGCCCAAATAGTGCTGTGTTTTGTTTTGCTTTGTTTTTCTCTCTCACTTTGTCATTTAAATTTGCAGCAATTTAACCTGGAGGAGACACCCTGAGCAGAGATGCCTGTCCAAGCTGACCACTGATGCACTGTGACTCAGAACCTAGTGTGATGCTACTTACAGCGCATGGTGGGTACCAGGCTTCCCAGGGCTGAGAGGTGTGGATGTGAATGCATTAAGCAAGCAGCGATTTTGTCTGAGTCACTGTGACATCTTGTGTCCCAAACACCAGTCTGGAGGCTCAGTGTTCTTGCAACAAAAAGGGGAATAAAAGACCATTGATAAACTCAGAAGAACTTCTAAGTATCAGAAGGAAAAAAGACAAGAGAAATGAAAATGTAATACCATCAGAGAACACTTGATGAAAATGTAGAGACTTTCTGGGTTTTTTGAAAGCCGGGTAAAGGATATACCCCTTCCTACTTTGCTCCCCACTTCCTTTATTTTTAAACTCGTAGTCTTTAGCTTTTAATTAATAGTAGTGTTTTGGAGTCATTTCAGATTTTCAGGAAAATTGAGCAGAGAAAATATAGAGCTTTCACGCACTCTCCTCCCCTCCCCCAGTTTCCTCAGCTGTTAACCCTGCCATTAGCATGACACATGGGTTACAAATCGTAAGCCTGCATTATTTTAGTTATTGTTATTAATTAATTGGATTACTTAACTACATTATTGTTAACTAAATTCCATAGTTTACGTCGTGTCCGCTCTGTATTTCACATCCTCCACACTTGGCCAAATGCATAACGACAGGTGCCCTCCAGTTCGGTGTCACGCAGAATGGTTTCATAGCTTGAAGTGGTGGACGCAGGTTGTTTCCGTGTCTTGGCTGTTGTAACAAATGCTATAATGAATGCAGGAGCACAGATATCAATTTCATTTCCTTAGGATATGTAACCAGAAGTGGGATTGCTGGATCATATGGTAGTTCTACTTTCAATGTTTTTGAGGAACTTCTCTACTATTGTCAATAATGGGTGAATCAACTTCCCACCCGTGGTGACCAAGAGCTCCCTTTTATTTAAACTTTTGCCTCTTGAACTTTTGTCTCTTTTCAATGACGGCCATTCTAACAGGTGTGAGGTGATGGTGCGATTTTGATCTGTGTGTCCCTGATGATCAGCAATGCTGCACACGTTTGTGTACCTGTCAGCCTCGTGTGTGCCTTCTTTGGAGAAATGCATATTTAAGTCTTTTGCCCATTTTTTACTGAGATATAATTGACATATAACATTAACTCTTTGAAAACAAATATCACTTATCAATGCATAAATGTGGAATCTAGAAAAATGGTATAGATAAATTTATTTGCAAAGCAGAAACAGAGACACAGTCAGAGAGAACAAACGTGTGAACACCAAGGGAGGGAAGATGGGGTGGGGTGGATTAGGAGATTGGGATTGACACAAATACATTATTGATCCAAGGCATGAAATAGGCAACTAAGGAGAACCTACCATATGGCTTAGGGGACTCTACTCACTGCTCTGTAGTGACTTAAATGGGAACGGAATCCAAGGAAGACGGGATATATGTGGATGTATGGTCGATGCTGGGAAAGATTGAGGGCAGGAGGAGAAGGGGACGACAGAGGATGAGATGGTTGGATGGCATCACTGACTCAATAGACATGAGTTTGAACAAGCTCTGGGAGTTGGTGATGGACAGGGAAGCCTGGCGTGCTGCAGTTCATGGGGTCACAAAGAGGTGGACACAAGTTGGTGACTGAAAAACAGCAATGGCTGGTTCACTTTGCTGTGCAGTAGAAGCTAACATAGCTCTAACATTATAAAGCAACTATACTCAAATTTTTTTTAAAAAAAGCTCTTTGAGAGAGTGAAAACAGCCATGTTCTCCATCCCCAGCAGTGGGTGCTCGAGGAGCTCCTGGCTTCTCACAGCAAAGGCTCAGGAGCGTGACCCCCCTCCGCCGTGCCCAGAGGCTGGTTTGGCCACCGCCTCTCCAAGTCCTGTGTCTCTGCCCAGGGCCCATTGGTGCTTTTGAAGCCCTCTCTGTAATGGTGACAGTCAGCTCAATTCCCATCCCTTCAGGGGACTCTGAGGTTCTGGAATGGAGGCTGTGACTGGACACTCACTCTGAGTCTCTGTCAGGGAGGGAGGTCCTACGGCTCAGCGTGGTCATCCCCCTGCCCAAGCCTGGTCCCGCGGCTCTGCTGAGCTTCTGCACAGCCCGCACCAGGGGCCGTGGAGAAGGACCCAGCATCCACCAGACAGACTGCCTTCATTGTCTGTCCTAGATGTGTAAAGTGAGCAACTCATTTTTCCACACCGGTCATTGCTGGGCTGTGGCTCTCACAGTGCTGCAGTAAACTTGCCGGGTTGTCCCTGGGCTGGGCCAGGGTGGCTTCCTGGCTTTGTGCCGTGTGACACATGCACGCAGTAAAGGACCTCCAGTAGAGCACGTGGGGCCATTCCAGTGCCGTGAGGCAAGCTCACACGGCATTTTAAGGAGATATTCTTCAGTTTTATACTCTCTGGAAATCATTGCTTGCTTGCTACTTTACATGTTATTATTAAAGAATAAGGGCTTCCCTGATGGCTCAGTCACTAAAGAATCCTCCTATAATGCAGGAGATTGCCCACAGCACAGGAAACCCAAGTTCGATCCCTGGGTCTGGAAGTTTCCTGGAGAGGGAAATGTCAATCCACTCCAGTATTCTTGTCTGAAAAACCCCATGGACAGAGGAGCATGGTGGCTACTGCACAGGGTGTCACAGAGAGTCAGACATGACTGAGCATGCATGCATCCTTCAGGGTCCCAGGAGGGAAGTTGAAAACCCATCCTTGTCCGCCACCACTGGCAACAATAAGAGGATGGCCCATCACCGAGGGAAGGAATCAATGGCGGTCTTGGACTGACTGTTCTAAGACAGTATAAGAGAAGGGGGATTTGAGGGACTCTTCTGTGAGAGTTCTGGAAGGAAGCGTTCATCAAGGTGACACTGAGAAGGCAGTGAATGTATTATGGACACTATTATCTGATCATCACTTCATGTTATCACAAATAGAAATTAAGGAGGATTTCTTTTTTTTAAATTATTTTATTTTGTTTTTTTGGCCACATCTAACAGCATGCAGGGTCTTACTTTCCTGACCAGGGATCAAACCCCATGCCCCCTGCAGTGGAAGCTCTGAATCTTAACCACTGGACTACGAGGGAAGTCCCTAAGAAATTTTTCTAATAAAATATTCTGATTGATGTCTGGTTTTTTCTGTTGTGAATTTTACTCACTGCATTATTGTGAATATTGAGCGCTTCCTGGTGTTTAGAGGTAAAGAATACACCTGCCAATGCATAAGACACAGGTTCTATCCCTGGGTTGAGAAGATCCCCTGGAGAAGGAAATGGCAACCCATTCCAATATTCTTGCCTGGAAAATCCCATGGACAGAGGAGCCTGGCGGGCTACAGTCCATGGGTAGCAGAAGAGTTGGACACACTTAGCGGCTGAACAACTAAACACTATTGAGAAAGAAAGAGAAGGATGGAAGGAGAGAGGGAGGGAAAGAAAAATCTGATTCAGTTTAGAGCCTAAAAAGATTTAGCCAAAGATTCTCCTAAAACCTGCACTGAATCAGACTTCCACTTATCCATAGTCTTTTCTCATGTGTATTGAGCTACTGCAGAGTACTAACAATCCTCCAGGAATTCAAGGCATTTCATGTATTTATTATAGTCAATACAGAATTCATGATGTTATATTTACATATACAAGGAAAATAACAGATTTTAAGACCCAGCCAAAGTTGAAGCCCTTACATTGGTCTTCAGGTAAAGTGGCCACTTAACCAAGAGCTCACTGATACAAACAAGTCAAGAAAATCTAATCTTCTAAACTATTTCCCACTGACTGGATCATATCACCTGGATAGCACTTAAACGAGGCCCCAAAGATAAAACAGACAGAGAGGCTTGTTTGTAGTTATAGCTTCTTCCATGATGGGCATCATCTGAGGCTTCACCAACTCGTGGGATAAGCTGGGAGATGCCCTAGACCGATTCTGCAGAGGAGCAAACAGGCATGGAGGAGGGTGAGGTATGGACCGCTTTTAGTCCTGGCTGGTCGCTGCGTCTCCTCTGTGACCCTGAGCCTTGCTCCACCCACTCTGCTCAGGGAGAGGCCAGCTTGCCACAGAAGAGAATCATGTTGGTGTGAAAGTGCCTGATGAAGAGCAGGAAGGGGCGGTTCGCCAGGAACTGAGCTCGGACGGGAAGTCTTTTTACTGCCAGAACGTTGCCAGTGGCCACGGCTGCCTCCGTGCCCTCCTCGTTGACCTCCACATAGGACTTGTGGATGACCTTTGATACAAAGAGGCCCTTGACTGGTGATATTCCAGAAAGATCTGCTTTGACCTGGCTGAAGATGTCTGTCATCCCGAGGGACTCTAACAAGGAATTAAGCTCGTACTTGATCTCCAGTTTGAATCTTGGGAGATGCACTTCCACGTCCCTCTCCACCATGTTGGATGGGCTGGTCCATTCCTGAAAGGTCTTCGAGTTCAGCTGCTTTTCTACCTAAGAGACAAAACACGAGTGACCCAACGAGAGCTGAACACATGCCCTCCATGTTAAATGCTATTTGTTTTCTAATTCTTGGTGTCAACAATTCAACATCAGTTTCTTCTCTACCTTTAAAATGTGCTCAAGTTCTGTCTGAAAAAAGCAAAAACGTCACGTGCAGCCACACCTTCCCTCTTCTCCTGTCTACTTCTCATTGATGCTTCATAATTAAACTTCTCAGTGTGTATCCTACACTCTTTGCCTCATCTCCTCAGCAGGTAGGCATCTCTCAAATGCCCTCTATTGCCGTGAAGTCATTGTGCCCCATTTCCTGGATGAATTCAACCATCTCTTCTGGGCACGTACATCTGAAACATGAGTCACGTCTCCTTTATGAGCTGGTTTCTCTGGGTCACGCTCTAATCCTCCCGTGTCCTGCCCTCATTGTGCTGGAAGATTCTGAACCCTGGATGCCCTCTGCCTTCACCCAGCAATTCAGTACCTGTGTCTGTGCTCCGATTTCCCCCCAAGCAGCCTCACAACTCAGACCTCTCACCCTACATCCAGTTTTAAGAGTTTCTGAAGCCCTTCAAATTCTACCCTTGGTCATTTGAAACTCTCTGTTCAGACCTCCCTGCAGCTCCAAACTAGTATGTCAAACCCCATCAATCTACTACAGGAGTTGAAAAGTTTTTTGTCATGTTTTTCCCCATCCTGACAGTATAAAATCAGACATAAAATAAAGGCAGTTTTAATTCCTAAGCCCGTTTTCCTTCTGTGCTTTTCTGCCCTGATCCAAGCTACCAGGACTTCATGTCAGACCCACCTCGCTCCCTCATACTTCTAAGGCATTTGCACTTGTCCTTTGCTGTGGTCGGAGCACCAGGTACTGCCTTTGTTCCACTTCATCTCCTACTTATCCAGTGAGCCTGGCATCGAGATTACCCTACTAGGATACCGTCCTGATCTCCTCACTCAAATTTGGACTCTCTCTGCTTCCACATGGCTTTCTGCAGGGTCTATCTCAGCACTCCTGACACTTCACCTCTGTGTTGTAACCACACATTCATCTGTGTTTCCAGAACACAGCAGAGTTTCCAGCATGCTGTAGACACTATGTTTGGTGTATGAATGAATAAATGAACAATTAAATAAATGAATCACAATTTAATAAAAGCCATTTCTGGGACATCCCTGGCAGTCCAGTGGTTAAGACTCCACCTTTCCAATTCAGGGGGCACAGATTTGATCCTAGTTGGGGAAATTAAAATCCACATACTTCACAGCACAGCCCAAAGGCAAAAAAGACCACTTCTAAACTGCTTCCAACTGCTCCATGCCTCCAAATATCTTCCGCTTAAGCCCACAGACCTCCAGAGACCTGAGCTCCCCCTGCAGTGGCCACACCTCTGACACGCATGCCGGCACAGCCCGCTCTCCAGAGCACACACCCCACCCAGGCGTGTCCAGAAGGCTTCCCTGCTCGCCCAAACTAGGGTCGAACGCAGGTCTCCCACATTGCAGGCAGATTCTTTGCTGTCTGAGCCACAGGGGAAGCCCGCTGTAGAAAGAGGTTTCCCAGATGTCCAATGGCCAGTGTGTGCATGTGTGTGTGCGTGCATGTATGTGTGCATCTGTATGTCTGTGTGTACTGGTACCACAGGCACTTCTGCCTCCAGCTGCCCTTTCTTTAAATGTAAGAATAGATGGTTCTCCCTAAATACATCATCCTGAAGTCCCTGACTTCAGGATGTCCACCCTTTGCTCTCATAGCACCTGGGCAGAACTGCTGAACGTGATAGAACTAGTGACTGGCAACACTGTGTGGTCATAAAATACATATCGCGCGTGTGTGTGTACACATACACCCACGTCTTCGCTGCACATTAGCATTCTCATAACCTCACCTGGTCTACGTCAGCCGTGCCCACTGGAAGCAGAATGATCATACCGAGTGTGTTGTTGACATAGGGCAGCTCCAAAACCTGCATCTGTGGTTCCTCGATGACGGCCAGTTTAAACTTCCCAGTCTGATACATCATCTCCACAGTTACACTTTTACCCTATGTTTAAAAAAAAAACAAGTTGTAATTAGATGGTACAGTTACATATGTGTGTGTACAGGTATGCATACTGATTTTCCTTTCAGAATAACAAGGATAACTGCATTAGCACCAGAAAGGCACGGGTAAAACAAAAATGACAAAATACACCCTGTATTACATTGCTTTGCAAAGTTTATAAGTTTTTTTAATTTTAAAATGTCTGTGTTAGAGCCTGGCTAGTTCAGATAGTATACATACTAACAAAAATGATAGCATATATGTTTCCCCAAAACAAAGGCAAGGTCTCTAAATAAAGTGATTTATGTGGGAAAAAGAGATTATAGGATAATCTCCTTTTTTTGGATCTGATTAGAGACTTTCTGGGAGAAAAATCTACAACTAACTTTGCTGTGTTTCTAGAGAAACTATTTGCTAGAGAAAGCATGTCTGGGAAGAATGTAGACCCAGAAGAACAGTAAAAAAAGGACAGACTTTCTTCTAGTCCTGATCACCCCATTAGGTGCTCTTTGAGAAAGGTCACCGTCACTTCATGGGAGCAACAAAAACAAAATTCATGGAAGCACAAAGCCTAGAACCAGTATTTTCACTGCAACTTTCTAAATTGTCTTTAATGAACATGGCATTCTCCAAAATTGATTATCCATCTGAAAATAAAATACTCACCTTACTTAACTGAAAAGGGGTTTTAAATGTCTCTCGTTCCTGAAATTTATTCTGCCATTGTCCTTTGAAATATATGGCATTCACCAGGACCATGACACAGGAGGGCTCAATTGTGCCTTTTCCAAAGAGGTTAGTGACTTTTCCTTGTAATAAAAAAAAAAAGAATAAATAATGTATTTGGATTTGAACTTATTGATAGTAGAGAGTTGAAGAGTTACAAGAAATCTGGAGCCTTTGTTAAGGCTAATTATGGATTTGAGATGCCAGAAGAATTCCTTCATCTGTGGCCATAAAGCATGTCCTTGTCAAATGATGTTTATTTCAAAGAATATTGAATGCTTTGTTACTTCTAATCAGAAGTTGGCATTCAAGGAATACCAAGTATATTAGCTATGAATCAACCTGTCTTGTAACTAGTCACATCCAATGCTTTCTTATACGTAATTGCTTTTTAAAAAAATTCTATAATTCTTTTTTTAAAAATTCCTATAGTGTGTTAGCCGCTCAGTTATGTCCCAATATTTGGGACATAGCCCGCCTAGCCTGCCAGGCTCCTGTGTCCATGGGATTTTTCAGGCAAGAATACTGGAGTGGGTTGCCATTTCCTTCTCCAGGGGATCTTCCTGACCAAGAGATCAAACTTGAGTCCCTTGCATTGCAGGCATACTCATTACCATCTGAGCCACCAGGGAATCATCTCCTGTGGCTTAATTTTAATATCTATCAGACTTTATAGTTACTAGTACCTCACCAGTTGCAAATATGTTACATATTCCAAAGATTCACTGGTCCTTTCAGTATGCTAACTTTAGTGCATCACAAGCATATATGCCAACACTTGAAGGAAAAATGTATCTGAAAAGTCAGGATTTATCAAACTATACCAATAATTTCTTGCTGTAAATATATTGATCAAAATGGAACACCAAGCCCTCTTGGAGCATTTTGGAGTGTTGCAATTTATAGCATTTTTTGGAATATAATCTATCATATAATATAAAACAGGGGTATATGAAATATCAGACTTTAAGCTTGATGAGAGCTTTCATTTTTATTGAACTTATGGACCAAACACAATACCTAGCATGTAATAACCATGATGAACATCATTTTATTATATATATATACATACATATATGTGCATACATATACACAAATTAATGGATAAATAAATAAATACACAAATTAGTGACAAAATAACGATAACAGTCTAAACAAATATACAGCATGTGGATCTGTAATGACAGACAACACTAATCAATCTACGCTCAAAATTTTTACAAAACTTCCATGTGCCAGGCATTGTTCCAGGCACAGAGCACTAAACTGAGGCCAGAGCACTAATCTAAACAAACACATCTAGTTTCCCCCTTAACGTTAACTCAGCAAGTTTATCAACACAGCTCAAATAAAGTTTGGAGACACGTGGTTGACTTATCCTCACCATCAGTTTTGCTTTCAACCCAAGCATTGATGGTTTTCCTTGTTTCTTCAGCAGACCGTTCAAAATCAACAGTTTGCAGCCTGGCTTGATACAATTTCTCAGAACAGTGTAAGTATTGCTGTAAAAGAAAGGACAGTTGCATAACACCAAAAAAATAGTGTAAGGAAAGTTATTGCTTAACTGGATTCTTTTGTGCCTGAATCCACGGAAAGCTTAATTGAGAGTAAAATCTGGCCCTTGACCCAGTTCTTGCCCTGAGCTGCGTCCAGCTGTGGCTGGAACATGCTTACGTGACTACTCACAGCCCACGCGGTGGGAGTTTTTCCAGACGAATCCTGGGATATCAGTATCTTCTGACACAGACCGAGACAACCTAATGAAACTAATGGAGAGCTTCTCAAGTCAGCTTCTCACATCAGATGTAATCATCATGGTCTCAAGTACAATTACGCCCAGATCATGGAAGCTTTGAGGGAGACCAAAGAACAAGAGAGGGGCCCACGGCTGTTAATCCCCTCACTTCAGGTCCTCTCCGCAAACGTTCTCATTACGCTGCTAGGGCTATAGAAGGAAATACCTCTGAAATATCTGTGATACCAAGATGGGCCACACTAAGTTGCCAAAACTCTGACAATCCAAATCTTGTTGAGTATAAGACGTGGCCTGCACCTCCAGGCTAGGGAAGAACATTAGAAAGTCAAGGCTGTGTCTTGCTTCACCCAGCTGACGTTTAAGTTGTTGTTGCCCAGTTGCTCAGTCATGTCCAACTCTTTGTGACCCCATGGGCTACAGCATGCCAGGTTTCCCTGTCCTTCACTATCTCCCGGAGTTTACTCAAACTCATGTCCATTGAGTCGGTGATGCCATCCAACCATCTCCTCCTCTGTCGTCCCCTTTCCTGCCTGCCTTCAATCTTTCCCTGCATCGGGGTCTTTTCCAATGAGTCGGCTCTTCTCATTAGGTGGCCAAAGTACTGGAGCTTCAGCTTCAGTCCTTCCAGTGAATATTCAGGGTTGATTGACATCTAAGTAACACTGGTCAAACCAAAGCTGTGTCACTGAATCTAGGATTTCACCTCAATCATTGCAGGATAATGTAGTATTTAATATACAGGAAAATGGGTTTAGATAGGGATCAAATCTAGGCTTTGTCACTTGATGTCTGTGGCCTTTAAAGAATCTGCTTCATGATTGTAGAACTGATAACAATTTTATAACTATATCTTACAGGACTGTGTAAGGAATACATGAGATTAAGTAGAATGACTGGCCTGTAATAAACTGTATATGTTAATGCCTTTGGAAAATGGCATTGTTAGTGTTAGAATTTGGGAACTAGAAAGAACATAGTCTATCCTCTCATTTTACAGGTAGAAGGGATTTGCCCAAAGTCATGCCTCAATGGGAACAGCTCTCTTGGCTCCCAGCCCAGTTTACTTTCCATTAACTCTCAATATTCTGCCATTAAGGACCTTTGAAAAAGAGATGAGAAATATATTTTATTTTCTTTCTGTTTCATAAGGAATAATTATTACCAAATTTGTTTTGTGCTTCATCCATGACCTTACTCTTGGACAACATCAGCAATTTGCAGGAAGTTATGTGACATTTCACAACCTTAAATAGGAGTTTGGTAAAAACCATTTCACTGAAACTCTAACTCTGCTCAAATGCGATCTCTTAAAGATGAACACCATGTTACACTTCTTATCCTTCATTTTATTTTATAATGTGAAATTCAGAGGATGCCAAGAAAGCTGCTGACCACTGTTCCAAAGAGACTTACCTCACGGAATGCCATCGCCTTTGTCCCGTAGAGTCTGTTGGCGATGCTGAGGATATAGTTAGAGTCTGACCGATTGATCTGGGAGAAAAGGACTCCTAACTCTGAGTGAATCCTTCCAGCTCGGCTGCACTGAAGCACCAGTAAATAAAGAACGGAGAATTAAGTTGCTTGATTTCTTGCCAGTAGAGAGTATAAATAAAGTAAAAACAATAACCAGACAGCAACATGTTAGCCTCTGAATAGAAGGGCCGTGAATATGAACAAAGCCAGAGTTGGCAAGCTGAGAGCCTTCTCCTTCTCTAGATTTCCTCTCCCACAACAATCTCGGCACTCTGGGACTTTGGCTACAGACCGTGTGCAGAACTGTAAACCACTGCAAATACACGCGGACTTGTCAGCTCTCATGGTTTAATCCAAAACCAGACATTTTAATGAAGAGATCCTAGTGGGGATCTTTAGAGTGATCATCCAAGTTTGATTGTTGCCTTTGTACCTAAAGAATCATTTTCCTTCTCTATCTATCATGCTCCTTTCAATGTCTCCATTTTCTATGTGATCATTTAATCATATACTGAGCTCTCTATTGAACTGAACTGACACACCCATCTGTCCCTCACAGAAGCAATTCATTTAAGCATGTGGCTTTTTTTTAATTGAAGGATAATCACTTTACTGAATTTTGTTGTTCTCTGTCAGACCTCAGCATGAATCAGCCACAGGTATGCATATATCCCCTCCCTTCTGAACCTCCCTCTGTTTCCCTCCCTATCCCACCCCTCTAGGTTGATACAGAGGCCCTTGTTTGAGTTCCCTGGGACTATAGCAAATTCCCTTGGCTATCTCTTTTGCATACGGTCATGTAAATTTCCATGTTATTCTCTCCATATATCTCACCCTCTCCTCCCCTCTCCCCGTGGCTTTGATGCATCTGAATTCACGGAAATTGTAGGGTTTATGCCTATATTCCCCAAAGTGAAAGTTCCCAAACCATGGGCTCTAATCTCCTAACAATAAGGGTTCCATGAAGCAGGTATTCTATGACTCTAGGCATTTATGCCTTTCCTCAATCAATCACCATCAACATACATATATTTTCATGTGGCAGTTCTATTTAATTTTGATGTCAAAAGGCATCCTTTTATTAGAAAGAACAGAGACCATAGTCCTAGAACACACGAGCTGGGTGACATCAGGCCCTGTTTTCCTGCTATAAAATTAAAAGGTAAAGCATTGGGTTCTTTCTCAGTCCCCTCATTAGACTGAGGACCTGACCCTGCATAAAAGAACCTGGCAGACTCACCATGGGGCACAGTCCATAAGAGAACAGAAAACTGAATGAGGATGACAAAAATCAGATGATAAAATCTGGGGGACTTTACTACGGTTGTTATTATCACTGTATTAAACCCTATCGGCCATAGTCACCCCCAGGAGGATTAAAGAGGAAACCGGGGATTCACCTCTCGCTCTCTTACGAATCAGTGAGGTGCTCTGCCACTCAGCACCTGGACTGTGTTGTTTCTTGGTGCTTTTTTATCAAAGAGCACGCGACAGCTCAGCAGAGATAGTATCATACCTTAGCCAAGTCCCTGAACTCTGGTCCTGATGATTCTACAATATGATTAAAGTGAAGCACCTAGAAAAAAAAAGATGAGATAGATTGCCATCAAAAGCAACATATAGTCTACAGAGGCTGACAGTTACAAGTTTTTCCTCTTCAGATAAAGACCAGTGGTGAGAGCTGATGTTTAATGACGTTATATTACAAATCCTGAACTAAGCCTTTGCATATCTTACTTAACCCTCCCGACAACTTTTACAGTTGATACCGTCTACTAAAGTAGATACTGTTATCTTCATTTTCTGTGGGAAGTTGAGTTCATGAGGTTAATCCACTTGGCCCCAGACTCTCATTGCTGTCTGGCCCCAGGCCCTGAGCCCTGGTTCACAGACTCCTCCGCTCCTCCCGCACTGTTGCCAGGCCAGCACTGACAGTGCTCTTCCGGGGTTGTGCAAAACGCCGCATGGTCTCCCACTAAATTATTTATTTAAATGCAAGAAAATCCTAAGAGTGCATCAAAATATGGAATAAAGGACAAACAATAATAATATGTGCAAATACCCTGGGAGTTGTTAAGTGACATTCTTCTAGACTTTTCAAGGGAAAAAAAAAATGCTCCTCTGTCCATGGAATTTTCCAGGCTAGAATACTGGAGTGGGTTGCCATTTCCTCCTCCAGGGGATCTTCTCTGGCCCAGGGGTTGAATCCGCATTTCTTGCATCTCCTGCCTTGGCAGGTGGATTCTTTACCCTTAGTGCCACCTGGGAAGCCATATATACATATATATGTACACACGTGTATAAATGTATACACGTATGTATGGCGGAAAAACCACTGCGTGTCAGCTCACGTCACCCGTTCTTTCTTAGTCTCGGTTCAGTCTCTGCTTCCCCACCTGTAAAATGGGGATAACAATTCCTACCCCTAACACACAGGGCTAGTATGAACTTCAAATGCATAAAGGAGCACTGGAAAAAACTAGATAACTTTTAAACAGTCATTTTTTACTGAATTTGGTCATCTTTTTTAAACTCCATTCTTTTTTCATTGGGGTATAATTATTCTACAACATTGTGTTAGTTTCTGATAGATACTCATTTTATTGTAAATTAAAATTGTAGAGGGCAAGAATCATACCATATATGCGTTCTCTGGCATGTTTAAATCGCTGCGAGGATAAACTATGAAAGTAAATTTCAGTCACTTATGTGTGAAAGCATTGATGGCAAGAAAGAGATGGAGCACGGCATGCACTGTGTTATCTGCATTATAAGGTATAGCCTTATCTAGGCCGTTAGTCCTAAGAAATATGCTTTGCCCACGTGTGGCTCTTCTTTCTTCTGGGTCTGGAGGTGTGAGTCCTTCTGAGGAAGACCCCCCGGGCCACCAGGACGCCTGCTGCTCCCAGTACCTTCTGCATCTGCTCCGCGCTGCTCCCTCTGGCCCCCAGGAGGATCATACTAAGAGCATAAAGAAGACTCAGCGGGGAGAAGAAGACATTGTCTCCTGCGTGGTTATAGTTCAGCTCCTTGAACACATCCAGACAAAATTCAACATTTGCTGTGCTGAGGGCATCCATTTTAGGCAAAGCCCTACCTGAGAATGGAAGGGAAAAAAAATCTCAGACTTACCTGGAGGCACAGATTATATCAAGCATTCAGTTATGACATTCCGCGAATGTAAGCATCTGAGCCCACTGCTTCATGAAAAGTTACAGCCTGTTGTCATACTTTCTGAGGAGCTATAAATGCTGGGATGGGGGAAGGGCCTTCACAGTAGTTTTTTATTCTCATGAAGAGAAGATTTACTGTTCTCTTCAACCAGTACTTCAAAGCTCTCTCTCATTATTTGTGTACATTTAAGAGTGATGGCTAATTTTTCTGGAACACAAACACAGAAGAAATTTGAGCCCTTGGCTCTTACTTTCCACTCTTTAGGTAATCTCCTCATCCTGGAATTTGTACAGAAAAGTCCTTGAGCTACACAGCCCCGCCAAAAGAGATCCCCCGCAACCAGCTCCCGTCTCCACAGTCTCCATCCCGTCACTCCTGCAGAACCAAGGTGAAAGACGGCGGGCAAGCCTGGTCTCTCTTGATATTCTCTGCACATTTCTTCTCCTTGCTGAACCTTATCTCCTGTCTCCTCCACAAAAGTAAGGGGATCCTAGCAAATAGGTCATGCCATCCAAAGGTGGCCAAAGCCCTCAGCCTCACAAGACATCAGGAAAAATGGAGGAAAAGAGGAGGAAAATTTGAGAGGAAAGAAAAGATGCTGGGAATGAGTGTTCTCTAAGGACAGCGGCACGTCAGGAATGAGGAATTTATTTATTGGATCCCCCAAACATTTACTGAGCAATGTCAAGTGCAGGAACAATCGAGCATCATTCTTACCCTCGGGAGTGTTTCACTTTCTAGGACCCTCCATTGCCAACAAACACTTTCTTCCTTTAACTTCCTGGTCATCATTCTCTCTTGCCCCGTCACTGGATCATCCAGCCACACCTTTGGAGCCACCTCAGTCTCTTTCAGGATTTTTCTCACATTCTCAACCTCTGGACACAGTAAAACATCAGGATGCAAATCTTTGCCTTCTATACTGTTCTAGTTTAGTTGCTCAGTCACGTCTGACTCTTTGCAACCCCATGAACTGTAGCCCTCCTGGCTCTTCTGTCCATGGGATTCTCCAGGCAGCAATACTGGAGTGGGTTGCCATTTTCTTCTCCAGGGGATCTTCCCAAACCAAGGATCCAACCAGCATGTCCTGCATTTCAGGCAAATTCTTTACCACTGAGTCACCAGGGAAGTGACCCCCTCCCAGCCTTGTATTACATTTTTAAATATATTTACCACATATATTATAAATGTGTGAATTTTATACATTATATATACATGACTTTATGTAAATATAAGCAGTGTTTATGTTTATTTACATAAATAAAACACGTATATGTAGTATACATGTATCTATTGCCTGACCTTCTCTCTAGAGTACAATCTGCATTAAAGCAAGGAGTTTGCTTTTTATGCTTTATTCCAGCACCAGTCCTGACCAACTCACTAAATATCTATGATACACGGATGTACACAGAATACTGAGGAAGCTCAGGGGGGACAGAACTAACCCAAGAGTCACAGGAAGACTTCCTGGAGGAGGTGATGTCCTACTCCCCCTTGAAGAATGAAACAGGTCACCCAGGTACACACATACAGGAAGATCATTACTGACAGAAGGCAAAACATGAGCAGGGACTCAAAATCCTGAAAGAGAAATTTGTATCAGGAGAGTGCAACATAGGAAGTCAAAGGTGGTGATTGGTAGGGCCGGAGAACAGGCAGAAATGTCCCGGAGGTCTTGCACACCCCACTGAGGAGAGATCAGAGGGAGCCCCAGAGCTCATGAAGTCGGGGCTCCAGGCTACCTGCTCGGAGCTCCCGTCGGCTTTGGGAGCTCCAGCCCTCGGTCTCCTGACTTCAATTCTCTTCTCAGAGGTCTCCCTCCCTCCCTTTTGCAAGCTGCTCTAACAGCCACCACTGAAACTCTCACCCACAATCACTCCAGCAAGCACGTCTCCCCTCTTTCGAACCCTTTCAAATTCTCCCCACATAGCACATTTTTAAAAATGTTATTTGCATGCTGTTTAGTCCTTCCCTTCCATCCCCCTATTCTGTGCTGAGAGATGGATTTCAAGGTACAGTTTTCATGTAGAATGTCCTTCAGAAAAGCCTTCCCACTCCTCAGGAATAAGCCATGATTGGTTTAAGCCAACTGAGGCATTCTGTATCCCACATCAGTGAAAAAAAAATATGAAAGTGTAAGTCGCTCAGTTGTGTCCAACTCTTTGCGACCCCATGGCCTGTAGCTCCTCCATCCACGGGATTCTCCAGGCAACAATATTGGAGTGAGTTGCCATTTCCTTCTCCAGGGGATCGTCCCTATCCAGGGATCAAACCCACATCTCCTGTATTGCAGGCAGATTCTTTACCATCTGAGCCACCAGGGAAGCCCTAAATGGTAAACTTTCACTTATAAGAAGAATAAGAGCTAATGTACAGCATGGTGACAATGGTGAATAATACTGTACTGTGTGCTCAAAAGTTGCTGAGAATAGATCTTAAGCTTGTTCATCATACACCAAAGAAAGATTTAACTCTGTGAGGTGTGTGCGTGCATGTGTGCTAAGTCACTTCAGTCGTGCCCGACTTTTTGCAACCCCATGGACTGTAACCCACCAGGCTCCTCCATCCCTGGGATTCTCCAGGCAAGAACGCTGAGTGGGTTGCCATTTCCTCCTCCAGGGGGTCCTCCTGACCCAGGGATGGAACTCCCTCTCCTGCACTGGCAGGCAGGTTCTTTACTGCTAGCACCACCGGGGAAGCCCCATCACTATATGTTAAATATATACAGTTATTCTTGTCAGTCATCCCTCAATAAAGTTAGGAGGGAATAAATGAATAAAATCTTAAAAATCAGAAGGTATGGCAAACCTTGCCAGTAAGACAGCAGACTTTGCTGCAAGATTTCTGGAAAATTCCTTCTGATAAAAAGAGACTCTCAGAAGGAAATCAATCCTCTTCTTTGTTTTAGGGTTGTTTTGCTTTCATGTGGCCACTGATGCAGCAGCTATTTTGTAACCAAGCCAAGGTGTCAGAGAGCATGATGGAAAGAATCTGAGTGTCTGATGACACACCTTTGAGTGGATGCATTAACCCACCTGGATCTGCCCTATCTTGGGATTTTTTTTGTCCTGTAAGATAATAACATCCTCCATCTTAGTTGAGTCTTCTGATTCTTGCAGCTAGAGGCATTTCAAGTCTCTTTAGGAATTTCTTTACACATCCTTGTCCACCTGGACCAGTTAGACCACTGACCTCACATGTGTGCTTTTTGATATTTTTTCCTTCACTAGTCCCACAGGGAGATGGAACGATTTCTTTCTTCTTTGTCTCATCTTCTAGATCAGTGGTTCCCAACCTTTCTGGCAGCTGGCATTCTGGCTAATGCCAGGGACTGGCTTCATGGAAGACAATTTTTGCACGGACCAGGGTGGGGGTAGATTTCAGGATGATTCAAGCACATTTATTGTGCACTTTATTTTGATTATTATTACATCAGCTCCACCTCAGATCCCCAGGCATTAGATCTGGAGGTTGGGACCCCTATTTTAGATTACAGTTGTGCCTTCTTTTGGAATCCTAGTTTAGGTTTATATTCTCTAGGCTATTAAGACAGGTGAACAATCTACATCTCCACCTGTGTGTATTTATTTTAGTTATTAACTTACCTTGTTTGCCACCCATACCTACCTGAGCTGAGCTCTCTGGAAGTGCATTCTCTGGTTGCTGATTTAGGCACCGCATATAGTTTCTCACTAACACAGCACTTCACGCACTGGGAGCCAAACAGAGCCAAGGGCCAAAGCCTCAGAACTGGGACAGGGAGGAGAGTGCCTGGCTTAGCATTAATCAGGCAGAGAGAGACTGAAGGGAAGTGTGTCACTTGTGGACTTTCAAAATAATGGCCCATGACATTTATGTGGTTAAAAAGATGACCATACATCCCTGTCATCGAAACTCATTGTCCTAAAATAATCAGGAATAGATGCTGCATGCTCCAATCACCAGCCCACCCAGCCTGGCAGTTACATTACACCGAGCCTAGACCATACCCTTCTCTGCTCTTCCCAGTTTTTTAAAGGTTTGGCTGATCTTACCTAATGAAAATACTAGTACGTGCCTTTAACTAGATGCTGTTCCGCAAGTTAATTTCGGTATTGCTCTCTGCAACACGCCTGATAATAAAAGTATCTCCGGAAGCTCTTTGTTCAGTTACTTTAATAACATTTTAATAACGAAAGCACATGCCATAATGAAGCATGTCCAAGCCAGACATGCTTCATAAGGCATTCTGGCTAACGCCAGGTTCTGGGATGCAATTTCTGTTTTATAAGCAAATGTGAGTTTATTCTTCTTAAATCTTTGTCTTATTTTCATTATAAAACAACCTGCCTACATAGCATAGTTATTGTAGCCCAACAGTTACTGGGATACCTAGGAAGAGTTTGGAATATACTGATAGAGTACTTATTGTGCTGTTTTTGCTGTTGTTCAGTTGCTAAGTTGTGTCCGACTATTTGTAACTCCATGAACTATAGCCCACCAGGCTCCTCTCTCCATGGGATTTCCCAGGCAAGAATAATGGAGTGGGTTACCATTTTCTTCTCCAGGGAACCTTCCTGGACCAGGGATCGAATCTGCGCCTCCTACATTGGTAGTGCTTTCTTTACCACTGAGCCCCCAGGGAAGCCCTTACTACAAACAGGCACCTTCCTTTCATTAAACATTTTGTGTTTTTGTCTGCTTTTTTATCCATAAGCATAAAAAATTGAGGTAATCACATCTCTCCGTTCTTAGCATGAGCCATCATTGGGCTACAGAAGTCATCCTCTCCTTGGCTTATTACCTTCAATCCACAGATCCCCTTTCTCCTCCATTCCTATAGAAGACAAAGTTTGTTTAAAGCATGTTCTTCTATTTATGTGTTCATGTATAATATTGATTTCTTTATATATGCATTTTGTATTTTCATAAATGAGCTTATGTTGATTTTTTACTTAGTGTTATGTTTTTTTAGAACCATCCATGGGAACTTCCTTGGTAGTCCAGTGGCTAAGACTCCGAGCTCCCAGTGCAGGCAGCAGGCAAGTTTGAAATCTGGTCAGGGAACTAGACCCCATATGCCTCAACTAAGAGCTTGCATGTAGCAAACGAAAGATCCCATGTGCTGCAACTAAGACCAGTGCAGCCAAATAAATGAATATTTTTTAAAAGATTCATCCATGTTACTCTGAAAACATAATCTGTTACTTCTGGGTAACTGTGCTTTTATGCTTTCACCACATTTGGTGTATCCACTCCTCAGGGACAGGCACCCAGTGGCTTCCTAGGCTACACCATCAGAAACACTGCTGGGGGCACCGCCTCCCGCACACTCCCTTACCCACCTGGGTGGGAACTTCTTTGTAAAGGACATGGCTGGATCACAGGGCTCAGGTATGCGTCAATCACCACAGACACATTACTCAGACTCTGTCTTGCAGGATGGGTCATGTTACCCTGGTGTTGCAGATGAGACAGTAAGGACTTGGGAATTCACACACTGCCACCATGTAAATATGGGTCCATCTCTTCTGAAGCCTACGCTTTTTCCACATGCTGTCATATACTATTCATATTAGCATTTCTGTGTGTGTGCATGCGTGGGTGCACGTGCACGCTAGGTTGCTTCAGTTGTGTCTGACTCTGCGACCCTATGGACTGTAGCCCACCAGGCTCCTCTGTCCACGGGACTCTCCAGGCAAGAATGCTGGAGTGGGTTGCCATGCCCTCCTCCAGGGGATCTTCCCGACCCAGGGATCGAGCCTGCGTCTCTTGTGTCTCCTGCGTGGCAGGCGGGGTCCTTACCACTACAGCCGCCTGGGAGGCCCCCATGCAAACTTTTACTTGAGATGAAATGATCTGATTTTTATTGCACTGTGATTATTATAAAATAAGGATAATTGTTAACATTTAGGGATAAATGACAACATTCTACCAGAAAAATTATTAAATTTGTCCAAGATGTTAAGCATTAATAGACTTAATCTGATAGTTAATAAAACAGTATTATTTACCTTACTTCCCAGTTAGATTTTATCATTTTTCAAACATTTAGAGCACAGAACTAAGAAGGAAAACTTCAGGCCTCAAGTTTTTCTTAAAAATTATTAGAAATATGTAATTAAAATTAATCAATGAGCTGTGGTATTTGTTTATTTGCAAGACTGAGTTTTTAACTATTGTTAACCCAGCACTTGAGAATTCTACTTCCTCCATTTGTTTTCCAAAATTCAGCCTTTCTAGCTGTTCAAAGAGTTCCTTCACAACAGAGTCTCCATGCTAATCTTACATCCAACTGATTTTATGCGGTTACCTTAACTGAACAATTTCCTCTACAGCTGGTGACCGTGTGTACACAGGTACTCATGGATGAGGTTACAGGTTCTTGTTCATTGTATAGGCTAGTCTTCATCGCTAGATTTAACATTTATTGAGAGTAGGGAAAATCTACCTGGAAATTATCAGTGTCTTGCACAGTCACCCAGGAATCAATATGTATTAGCAAAAGGGACATTCTACGCATTTTACAATTTCTGGTCTCATTAATATTACCCAGTCAGTTTCAGGATAGAGGAACCCTTGGAACACAGAAGCTCCAAGGCATGTGGATCCCACCAAAGATATAAGCTACAGTCCATGGAGTCACAAAGAGTCATACACGACCAAGAGACTCACACACACAGGGAAGATGCCACCGAGGCAGGAGGGCAAGTTGGAAGTGTCCTTAGAGGTAGAAGGACTTCAGATTAAACCTCAAAGACAAAGAATTGCAGACATTTTCTTTTAGAGCACCTCTCTATCTGCTTTTAGGATAAAAAAAAAAAATCCCTCCCAAGCAGTAGAGATGTGTCATCTTGAAGCTGTCATGGGGAAAAAGAAAAGACAGAAAAATAAAAGGATGCCCAAGACTGCAGCTCTTCTAGGTTGAGAAAGGGAGACTTTTGTTCAGGAAGCAGAGGGAGAGAACGCGCCTTAAACAGGGAGCCTTGCTGCTGTTGAGTCGCTAACTCGCGTCCGACTCTGTTGGCCTCATGACTGTGGCCCACCAGGCTCCTCTGTCCATGGGATTCTCCCAGACAAGAACACTGGAGTGGGCTGCCGTGTCCTCCTCCAGGGGATCTTCCAGGCCCAGGGATGGAACCTGCGTCTCCTGCATTGGCAGGCAGATTCTTTACCACTGAGCCACCAGGGAAGCCCCTTAGAAGGGAATATTGACAACTAAGAGATTGCAAGAAGCCTCAGGGTCTGGGTTTGTCCTTCTGGGGGAAGTACGTCTCCCAGGGTGGCTAAGACACCAAGTTCTTAAAACCTGGTGCAGAGCCTGGCTAAATTCTTAACCATTTCATACAACAGCTTTTCTAGTGCCTCTTCTCCTTCCCTAAATCAGGGCTAATCTTTTACTCTCAGGCTCTGTCCTTCAAACTTTGTAAATTTCACAATGTGCTTATTGATCCTGGAAGCAGTAGGAACTTTGGAATGACCACACCATCACACAAACATAAACCATGAGATTTTACATTTGTTTACAGAATGCACTTATACCTTAAGAGACTAATGTTAAAGCCCTAAGAAGAAACGTAGACCCAGAAAACTAAAGAATTCTTCCCCACACATAAAGTTTTTGCTAAGGCATTTCCAGTGAAGTTAAGATCCTCTAAGGAACTAAGACGTGCTTCATCACATGGAGCTGACAGCCATGTGTGACCAGCTGTGTTCTGAATAAGAGTTATTAGGGAGTTTATAAAAAATATCCACAGAGTTCTGTTTCGCTAAACAAATCGGAAATCTGAAATCAGTTTCGCCTGCCTCAGAGACTTAAAAATGCACACTATCAGTGACATTCAGACCAGTTAAGGAATGTAGTAACAAAAAACCACCCTCATTAAAGAGTAAGTTTCCCCCTCATTTTGGATCATGGCAACTCTGTTCAAATGCCATAGTTTATTGCCTTTATCTCCTCCCCTGTGACAAGAAGCACAGCTGAAATGATAAAGCACAAAGCTACTTCTTTTTACCTTTGTTGTTTTTCAGGGGTGAAGTAGACAGTCGGGCAGGAGATGTGCAAGCTGCGTCTCTGAAGAAGAAATACAAGCCTTTACCTTCTGCCCCTCCCTTTCCCTGCGTGCTCTTAATGATTCAGCTCTCCACCTGCCAGGCGGAAAGGACGGCTCTGAGGAGGAAATCCTTCTGAAAGGCCCCAGAGCTGTGCCGGGAGGCTCTCAGGACAGCCACCAGCCAGAGGTGTGTCTCCCAACACTGGAGAAACACGCACATCAACGCCCCTCTGCTTTGCTAATGGGGAAGCATTGTCGAGCCTAACCTGTGTTCAAGAAGATAAGCTGTCTTTCTCAAAAGAATAACTTGAACCCACTGAAGTCCATGGTGCCATATTCAGCATGGGAAGGGCAGCCGGAATCACGAGCACGCACAGAGCTACTCCAGGGGAAGCGCTCCAGCTGTGAGCTAAGCTGCCTGACCTGAGGCACGCTCATCCTGAGATCTCCTGAGCCGTCTTGCAGAAGCAGTCTGCTGGCGGGTAATTCCTGTCCCATAAAAAGAACACAAGAATGAGCTAGACCAAGAGTTATTCTGTGGTTTTCATTTAAAAGCTTGCTAGGAGCCACAAGCCACCCCACCTCAGGTGGGTTAGGAGGTGTGATCCAGTGCCGTGTAAGAGAGACTAGAGATGATGGATGAAAACTGGAGACAAAAAACAATGTCTGGGACGCACAGTCACCAGGATCAGCACCGTGAGTGAAGGCCACCTCCCCCGGGCTCCCCGGCCCGGTGATATCCAGGCTGACTCTGACACCACTGCCCAGGAGGGCTGAGCTGCACCGCGCAACACGTGAGAACGCTCTCCACGGAGCTCTTCTCTTCATCGGGGGCGTGCAACTCGTCCTCTCTGTCAGAACTGCACCCTCTACAAGACACAGACGAGAAAAGTCAGGTTTGAAATTAGGCCCCTACTCTCCAGTGTCCCCATGAGAGTCTCTGGAAAGTACTTGTACACAACCATCTACAGAGAATTAAAGAGCCCCAAGCCTGCCCCATCTTTCTCTGCTCAGAGAGAGTGCTTTCTGAAGCCAGCCCCTTCCAGTACGGAGATTGTGTCCTTTGGAATCGTCATATCCAAAGTTAAGGCCAATTCTCCACCTTTTCATCTTGCTCTGATCTATTTTCCCTTGTTGTTGAAATGTAGTTGATTTACTATGTTGTGGTAGTTTGAGGGCTACAGCAAAGTGACTCAGATTTTATACATGTACATATATATATATATCCTTTCTTCAGATTCTTTTTCATTATAGGTTATTATGAGAAGGAAATGGCAACTCATTCCAGTATTGCCTGGAAAATTCCACTGAGAGACGAGCCTGGTGGGTTACAGCCCACAGAGTTGCAAAGAGTCAGACATGACTGAACACACAGAACGATAGGTTATTATAAAATACTGAATAAAGTTCACTGAGCCTATCACTTGAACTTTTTAAATAGTTCAAGAAGAACCTGGAGGCAACTAGGAAGGCCCGTGATCTTAGGGGAAGTTGCTTGAACAGTGTTCTAAGTGCGGAATCTAGGATGCAACATGTGGCAGAGCATATTGGAGAAGAGCCCTCCCTTCGGGTGAAGTTGAGATGTAAGACGATGCTGGAGGAAGCAGAGCTGACGAGGTCTTATGTCTGCAACCTCAGCCTATAGAGATGGGGAAAGACAGTGAGTGTGTGTGTCAGAACCTCCCTGCTGGCCTCCCTTCCCAGAGGAAGGAGGTCATGAGAGTAGCTACATGAGCCAGGACCCCTCCTGTGGCTTCGGCGGGACAATGGGTGAAGGGTGAGTGTGGGCACAGAACTGAGAAACCGAAGAGCTGCCATGGGGCTGAGAGCCTCTGGAGGGATGGAACCACAAGAGGAAGGGAAATGGGCAAACGGGAGCCAGTTTAGACTGAGCTAGGTGCTCTTAGCCCCCAGCAAGTGCCACTCAGAGCTGGGACCAGCCACCTCCGCAGGGCCCTGTTTGGCTTCCTGACCCACAGTCACAAACAAATGAAATGGTCCTTTGAAGACACTCAGTGCTGGCATCACTTGCTGTGTGTGTTAGTCACTCAGTCGTGTCCGACTCACAACCCCATGGACTGGAGCCCGCCAGGTTCCTCTGCCCATGGGATTCTCCAAGCAAGAATGCTGGAGTGGGTTGCCATTTCCTCCTCCAGGGGATCTTCCTGATCCAGGGATCAAACCCACATCTTCTGCATCTCCTGCATCGGCAGGCAGGTTCTTTACCACTGAGCCACCTGGGAAGCCCCACATCATTTGCTACTCGGCAACAGAGAATTAAAAGGGTCAAACAAATCAAAAGCTGCCAGAAGAAAGCAGATACACTCTCTTGCTTCTCTTCCCCATCGTGTCTGACTCTATGCAAGTGGTGGGTATTATATAATCAATTCATGAAACATCAGACCCTGTGAGGGCACACCGCTCTCAAGTTCTGGCCATTCTGCCAGGATCTTGGCTGCAGTCCTTAGGGCAGATGCACCCAGTTCAATTATCACCATAAAATTCTTTCACCTGTAGCTTTACGAGCAGAGTCAAGGATTAGCTGGTTTTCTTCTGTGGCATGAACATGTTCAACTGGCAAACATATACAACAAAGGAGGAGGAGAGATGGCGGTTCCCAGCCTTCCTTTCTAACTCTTCTTCCTTAGAAATTTGTCAAAAACCTTAATTGAATATTCAACCAATATTTATGGGATCCTACGGATAGAGAAGCCTGGTAGGCTACAGTCCATGGGGTCCTGAAAGAGTTGGACACAACTTAGTGACTAGATAGCAACAACTAGGTGCCAGCCCTATTCTGGAATGCTGCAGGGAAGAGCCCTCTCCCCCCAGATTCCCTGCTTTTTCAGGGATCTTTCCTGGACCACACTGATCCTCTTGAGGCTTCCAGGTTTTGCTTCTGTTCCTCTGCTCTTGTTCCAGGTGGGTCCTGATGTTCTTGTCACAAAAATAAATAAAGAGTAACAGAGGCACCCTTATTACTTATTAACTGTCAGAAATTCTGAGTTTCCAACTGTATTTCCAATTGTCAATGCATCAACACTGACATGAAGATTGATGTCAATCTTCATCAACAATAGAGATGAGAGGTTTTCCCCCCACTTGCCTAATGTCTGCTACCAGTTACCCTTCGTCCTAGAGAGTAGCTCTCTTTCCATCTACAGGCCCCACAGTCCTGTTTGCATCTGTGGTTTTTCAATCGGTTGTCGCTCACTGGAGCGGAAGAACACTGCGTCAGAAGTGAAATGGAACATGTGCGTGTGTAGTCTATCAGTCGTGTCCGACTCTGCGATCCCATGGACTGTAGCCCACCAGATTGCTCTGTCCATGAGATTCTCCAGGCAAGAATACTGGAGGAGGTTGCCATTTCCTCCTCCAGGGGATCTCCCCGACTCAGGGATGGAAGCCATGTCTCCTGCGTTGCCGGCGTCTCCTGCAGTGGCAGCCGGATTCTTTACCACTTGAGCCACCTGGGATGGAGCGTTGACGGTGTGCTGAAACTGCAGATACCTGACGCCTCTGTGGAACCCCAGCATAGCCTCCTCTGACAGCCCGGGGCCCTGAATTTTTGCCAGTTTGGCTTACCAGGGTTGATCTGCTTCCTGGATTTCTCAGCCTTTCAGCAAATCACCTCCACCCCAGCCTGGCACCAGCCTCTGGGTTTCCACGTTCCTTAGAGACTGCAGTCCACAGGCTTTGCGTTACTGCATGGGGAGGCAGAGTTCAGCTTCTCCAAGAGAGGCTTACCCAGGAGATGCACAGCCAGACAGGTGGGAGTTACCGTACAGTAGCCACACTGTTGGTTTTAGGTTCCAACCTGTGCATTGAGTGTCGCTGACAGCAGGAAATAGTGAATGTTATGTGCACTTATTACCTGAGGTTTGTGTTTACAATAGAGTCTTATTTGGAGAGGTTAAAAGAAAAGAAACTTTTCCAGGGCTAGGATCCAAAAGGGAACATTTGGGGCAGGAAAAGAAGTTGTTTTTAGGGGATGTGATTCTTTTCTGTGGGGACTGCAGCCCACCTGCTCTTTCAAGAGATACCACATAGGTACTTCCCTGGCGGTCCAGTGGCTGAGACTCTGCTCTCCCAGTGCAGGGGGCCAGGGTTCAATATGTGGTCAGGGAATTAGATCCCACATGCCACAGCTAACAGCTCATATTCCACAGCTAAGACCCAGTGCAGCCAAATAAAAAAATAATTTTAAAAGAGATACTGCATAACCAGGCAGCATCAGCAAGGAGGATCCACCGTAACATGGGACCAGTCCTGTGAAGTAACCTTCATCCCCATTGGTCAGAGACGCTTCAGAAATTTCTTTCTTTCATCTAGTGGAACCAAGAGACCTTGCCTCAGAAAACTCCCTTCAGCCTCTGCAGTGGCACCAGTCATGACTAGTCACGACCACTGGGATCCACAGCTTTATCAAGCATCACACAGACCAAAATCGCACAGCAAATGCCCTGACAATAAAATTTTCATTGGAACCACAACCCACAAAAATTTGATGCTATTATAAATGGATATGTTTTCTTAATCTCCTTTTCAGATTTTTCTCCTTTAGGGCATGCAAATACAAACCATTTTTGTGTATTGATTTCATATTGCAGAAACTTCCTGCAATTATTAAATTATTTGTTAGAGCTAACAGATTTTTGTGGCCTCTTTAGGGTTTTCTACATATAAGATCATGCCATTTGTGTATAGAGACCATTTTATTAATACTTCTTTCTTTCCAATCGGAATGCCTTTTATTTCTTTTTCTTCCCTGACTCCCTAGCTAGAACTTCCAAAATTATGTGAGTAGAAGAGGAAAAAGAAAGTGGCTGTTCTTAAGGTAGCCACTTTAAGTTTTCACTCTGCAGTGTGACTCGAGCTGTGGGTATTTCACAAATATCTTTTATCATGTTGAGGAAATATCCTTCTATTCTAATGTGCTAAATGCTTTTATCAAGAAAACGTATTGAATTTGTCTGATGATTTCCTACATAAATTGAGATGATCACGTAGTGGTTTTTCCTCTTCATTCTTTGTTTCTGTGCTATTGGTGGTGGTAGTTTAGTTGCTAAGTCATGTCCGACTCTTTGCGACCCCGTGGACTGCAGCCCGCCAGGCTCTTCTGTCCATGGAATTTCCCAGGCAAGAATACTGAAGTGGGTTGCCATTTTCTCCTCCAGGGGATTTTGCTGACCCAGGGATCAAACCTGGGTCTCCTGATTGGCAGGCAGATTTTTTACTACTGAGCCGCCTGGGAAGCCCTAATGTGCTATAGAAGCTGATTATTTCAATGTGTTGATGTATCCTTGCATTCTAGAAATAAATCATACTTGGTTATGGTACGTAGTTCTTTTAATATGCTGCTGAATTCAGTTTGCTATTATTTTATAAGGACTTTTGCATTAGTATTTATGGGAGATACTGGTATGTAGCTTTCTTTTTTAGTGTCTATTTAGCTTTGGTATCAGGGTAATGCTGCCTCTATGGGATGAGTTAGGAAATACCGTCTCCTCTTTGATTTGTTTGAAGTGTTTGAGAAAGATTGGTGCTGTTTTCGAATATCTGGTAGAATTCACCAGTGAAAGCCATTAGCACAGGACTTTTCTTTGTGGGGATAAACAATAAATGTTAGTGAACACAGAATAAGACCACGTCATTTTCATGATCAGATGAAGTATAATCCATCCACCATCCTGTCAGTTAAACATCATTCTCTCTCCCTGGAGCCTCCCTCTCCTAATAACTTTAAGAAGCCCAGGGTGATCCCAAGTTGAGATATACAGGAGGTTCATCAATGTTATACTTGCTTTAAAGAGAAAAGACCAGAAGTCTGTGTTGTCCCGTGAGTCTTGTCCTGCTGAGCTGCTGCTGCGGTCACTGCCACACGGTGTCACTAGTGGTCTGGCCAGAAAGAGGCAGCGCTCGGAAGCACACAGCAACACGCCGGCCTGAACCCGGCCGCGGCAACAGTGACGTCCAAACCTTTTGTTCAAGAACAGCTCAGAAAGTATGTTCCAACCCTCCCGTAGTTTTTAGTTGACATCTAAAATTTGTCTGTACTGTAAATAGTTATAAAAGATAGCTCATGACCTACTCTCAGTGTTGCTATTTTATAATAAAACTGTCACATCACATTTTAAAATGCATCCAGTGGAATCAACCCTAAGATGCTCACTATCATCCATTTCCAAAATACATGACAAGCCCTGTAGCTTTCTAATATGTTACAGTATTCTTTCTTACATGGAGACTATATTTCTACTCCACTTTCTCCAAAAAATTTTACCCTAATTTTATATTTTAAAGTCTTTTATTGATAACTTTGTCATCTTTGCTTTCAAATGAAAATATTTATAAATTTAAAATATGAAAGATTCTTATTTTCTATTATGATATTTCTCTAAATTTCATAGGTCTCTTTTGGATTGAATTATCACTACACTTACCTTTACCATACAACTGAAAAAAAGAATACATTAAAAATTCAATAAAAGATTATTAAAACAAAAGCTAATTTTTTATTGGAACAGCATTCTCATTCTTAATGAGAGTCAGACCAAAATTATCCATATTGTAATTTAAGGTAAAAATGTAAACTACTAAAAATTCATTGGTTCTGCATCTAACATAGAATCTTGGACTTTCTTAATAACTAACTGGTGGAGTCATTTAACACTTTTAGAGATAAAGTAAAATGAGGAGTCCTTTCACAGGAGAAAATAATCATGATGAGATTTGATGAATTAATTGAAAGATTGATAATATTGATAATTGACAATTGATAACATTAATTGGATGATGCACACCATATCTGAAAAAAAAATTTCATGCATTTTATCCAATGAGACTTGAAAATAAATCACCCAGTAGAGCATTCCAGTTAGTTTGGTATTTTCTTGTCACTGACATTAAGCATCAAGAACAGCAGAAAAGAATTTGCTACACATAAACTCACTGGTAGAAAATTCATATTTAATTTCAGTAGATGCCCTCTGCTGTGGTCTCCAGAGGGGCTCAATCTTGACCATGGTCAAAGCCTCAAAGAGGCTAATATTATTGAACATATATCATTACTCCCACCTTCCCCATCTTAATTTATATGTACTCGTATTTCAGAACAAGTCAATATGAACTAAAATACCCACCACCACCCCCCTTTTTTTGGCCATTCCACGTGACCTGTGAGAACTTAGTTCCCTGACCAGAGATTGAACCTTTGTCCTCTGCAGAGGAAGTGGTGAGTCTTAATCACTAGACAGGCAGGAAAGTCCCCGAATACTGTCTTTCTGACCCCCCATAATTCACATGTTATAGAAAACTGTATGAAAAGGGGGAAGGCAGAAGCCTATGAGTGGGCCTGCACATCTTGATTAATCAGTAGAAGAGTTTTGTCTTTGTTGTTCCCGGGCGTTTCTCATCAGGAAGATCTGAGCGAGGTGACAAGGTCACTGTTCTTTTGTGAAATGTTGGCAGGTTAGGAAACCTGCCCCTGTGAACGCAGGAGACTCTCGGGTAACTACATTTGGAGACGAGAACCCATGCACTTGAGATAGTGAAAAGCTAGAGCAACAGAAACATCCCTGTAGACACCTCGAGATGTACTCTTAATAGAAAGACTACTGATTTAGAAGATGTGTGGGCAAGGGGAAGGGCCCCACCATCAAATTCCTGTCTCATAGTTATGGGAAATAGCCGGGTGGTTTCCCCTCAAACTATTAAAGTGATTCATCTTGACTAATGAGATCATTATTTGTAGTGGGTTGAATAGTATCCCTCAAAAATGTATGTCCTTGGAGAAGTGCAGGGTGTAAACTTATTTAGAAATAGGTGATTTATTAACTGGGTGATGTAATAACTGGGCTTCCAGGTGGCGCTACTGTGAAAGAATCTGCCTGACAAGGGTGGGTTCAATCCCTGGGCCAAGAAGATCCCTGGAGAAGGAAATGGCAACCCATTCCAGTGTTCTTGCCTGGAAATCCCATGGACAGAGGAGCCTGGTGGGCTACAGTCTATGGGGTTGCAAGAGCCAGACACGACTGAGCACAGCTTCAGCAGCGTGGGTGAAGCTAGTTAAAAGATGGTCAAAGGAGCTCAGGGCGGGTCTGAATCCAATGACTGGGGCCTTATAAGAGGAGACACACAGAAAAGAAGGTCATGGAAAGACAGAGGCACAAGCCCAGGAATTCCAGGAACCACCAGAAGCTGAAAGAGGCCGAGAAGCATTTTCCCCTAGAGCCTTCAGAGGAAATGTGGTCCTGAGAGCACACTGACTTTAGACTTCGAGGCTTCAGAAGCGGGAGAGAATGAATAGTGTGAGTCGCTCCACTGTGTCTGACTCTTGGCGACCCCATGGACTGAATGCCTGTCATTTTTAGCCTCAGTTTGGGGTCCATCATGATAGCAGTTCTAGGAATCGAACACACTGTTTGAGAGCAGAGAAGAGTGCCCTCCCACACTCCCTGCCTGCATTGCTAAATGACCTTAATTTACTAGAGCAAAACCTAAGGATTTTAGCTGTTAAAACAGTACTTCCAGAGAAGGATGTGCCTATCATTGGAAAACTACTGTAAATCAAAACAAATATAGACCAAATAAATAATTGAATGTACTGAGTTTCAGGAAAAATTCTTTTACATAGAGTTATGTCATCAGTACTTTGTCAAGAGATCCTTGTACTTAGGGAGACACCTCTGGAATCATTTCAAGGTCAGAAGTTTCTTGTGCAGTAATAGACAATTACTGGTACCTTGGGGAATGAATGCTCTCATGCTTGGGCAACTGGGAAACCGAAGGACGTGATAATAACTATTCCTGGCAGTGCTAGGAGATGACTCCCAGAATCATTTCCAGAAATGCGGAGGGAAGAATCACTTCCAGAAATGCAGAGGCTAGTTTCAGAGACAGTGAGATGGGAAGTGCATGCTAATGGAGTAGAGTCTGGCTCAGGAGATGAGGTTTGGCAAGTCACTTGTACCCCAAAGTAAAGGATCCTTGGCAAACCTCTCTCATGAATAAGTCCCTGCTTCTAACATGGATGGACCTAGAGATTATCACAGTAAGTGAAGTCAGACTTGGGAGGGAGGAAGGGAAGCTAAAGAGGGAGGGACGATATATATAGTTATGACGGCTCTGCATGGCTAGACGGCAGAAGCCAATACAGCATCGTAAAGCAATTATCCTACAATTTAAAAAAAAATGAAGTCAGACAGAGAAAGGCATATGACACCACATGGTATCACTCATATGTAGAATCTAATTTTAAAAGATGATACAAATGAACTTATTTACAAAACAGAAAAAGGCTCACAGATATTGAAAACAAACTTACGGTTACAAAGGGGAGACATGGGAAGGAAGAGGGAGAAAACAGGAGCTGTTCCTTCTTCCCCATGTGCCTGCTTCTCCGCTGGGTGCTATGTCTGAGGATCTATCCTATCTGATACATGAATATCCAGCTCATTTACATTCACTGCTGTAGGATATTCCATTATATAAACCTGGAGTATTTATTTCCTTTATTAGCCTATTAACAAATGTCTAAATTGTTTCTATTTCTTGCCACTGTTGACGGTACTGCAATTAACCCACAATATATGTCTCTTTGAGCACAGCATGTGAGAACATACAGGGTATATGGTTGAACAGAGAATTGCTGAATTTCAACCACATACCACCAAGTATTACCAAGTTACTTGTATTAACAAACATTTTCATCAGTAATTTATCAGTCATTCTCTTCTTCTACATCACACCAATCCTTAATTTTTAAGAACTGACAAAAATTAAAGACAAAGATAAAATATTAAAGCAACAAGGGAAAAAGACAAATAATATAACAAGGAAACTCCAATCAGGTTATCAGCTGATTTCTCAACAGAAACTCTACAAGTCAGAATGGAATGACAGGATACACATAAAGTGATGAAAGGGAAGAAACTACAACCAAGAATATTCTACCCATCAAGACTCTCATTCAGATTTAATGGTGAAATCAAAAGCTTTCCAGACAAGCAAGAAATGCTAAAGGAACATCTCCGGGCAGGAAACACAAGACAAGGAAAAGACCTACAGAAAATAAACCCAAAACAATTAAGAAACTGGTAATAGGATCATATATATCTATAGTTACCTTAAATGATAAAGGATTAAATGCACCAACTAAAAGACAGACTGGCTGAGCTGATGAAAGCATGTGCATGTGTGCACTTCCACTTACCACACCACTCCGCCTGACACCCCCCAAGTTGTATGCAATTATTTTATATTGTTAGGTTAACCATGTTCTCATTAAGGCTCATGATTATAATTATCTTTTATTTTTTGCTGGACTATTGACTGTGAAAACTGATAAACATCTTTTACTATTGTGACTATGTAACTGTTACTCATTAATACCATTATATCATGATTGAGCAACAGAAAAATAAAATCATAAAGCACCAAAACTACCATTTAATATAAAAACTTGTAATCACTTTTTAAAATCCAGATGCATATTGGAATTATCTTGGAATTTTTTGAAAAATACAAATGCCTGGTAATGCCTTTTTTTCTCCAAAGCTCTTGATGTGTTTCTAATGAGCAGCCACGTTTAAAAACTACTGGACTATATGATGACCTTTTACTTTTATCTAGTACGTTTCATTTTTTCCATTTCATATTCAGGGCTCCCATTTCATTTAGTTTATGTTTTCTAATTTCCCCATCTCTCTTCTTTTTTTTAGATATTCTTTCTCAAACTTTTATCAAGAGTTCGTATGCGTGCGTGCATGCTCAGTCACTTCAGTCGTATCTGACTCTTTGTGACCCCATGGACTGTAGCCCACCAGGCTCCTCTGTCCATGGGATTCTTTAGGCAAGAATACTGGACTGGGTGGTCATTCCCTTCTCCAGGGCATCTTCCCAACCCAGGGATTGAACCTGCGTCTCCCGCATTGCAGGCAGATTCTTTGCCACTGAGCCACTAGGAAAACCCCAAGCTTTTGTGTACGTATATATAAATAGTATGTATAAAATGTGTATTTTAGAAAATTATGAACTTTTGCCTAACTAAAAGATTTATGATATTTTTTATTCCTTTTGCTTGATTTAGTATGAATAGAATGCTAGATTTCTAATTTTAAAAAATCAATATGCAACAATCAACAAAGGTTTACTGTATAGCACAGGGAACTATAGTTAATATCTTGTAATACCCCATGATGGAAAATAATCTGAAGAATAGCACATGTGTATATGTATAACTGAATCACCTTGCTGTGCATCTGAAACATCATAAGGCAACTATACTTAATATTGTTTTATATAAAGAAAATATTCAAATAGGTATTAAACATCATGGATCCAATTTTTAAGGGTCAAGAAAAGCTTTGGGGGTAAATTCATCTAGAATAGAGGTGTAAAATGAAACAAGAATCAATTCAATTGTTGCGACAAAATGAAAGTTTTGCAGTTGCCCAGCACTGGAAGGAGCTGGAATGAAGTGGAAAACCTACAGGGCACAGAGGCAACAGATCACTCAGTGACTATTAAGGAGTAACGTACAAGACGGCAGGTAGGCACATCCTGAAGTACCTGGAGGGCCAGAAACTTAAAATAGGACACAGGGACAGAGAAAGAACAATGGCAGCAGGAATAAAAGAAAGAGAAGACCATGTTTCCTGGAGTCATGGTGTGAAGAGGGTAGTAAGGAGTTGCCCTTGAGAAAAGATCAGGAAAAGATCAAGATCATGGGAAAATTAATACTTCACATAAAGAAAGGAGAAAGAGGGACAGTCATACTAAAAGGCAGTGCCTGTATTGATTTTTCTGGGTGGTAAAACAGGAATGCCAGGGTGAACCAGGAAGGGAATTATAAGAGATCAACAAGGAACAGCTTTGAATTTGTTTGAAAGCATAAATTAGGATGACTGTCTAGGGCGGGAATGGAAATGTGGGAATGAGTGGAGGGCTGGAGTTTTATGCATTTGTCTTTGTCTTACTTGATAAGCCTACATAGGAGACTAATTCGCTAGCTAACATCTTTTTATATCTTACTGTAGTTGGTTCTCCTTTGAGAAAATTAAAGCTTATTAACCTTATTCTGATGTCATTCAATGTGTGCACATTTGTATCAGTATCTGTAGGGAACATTGCAATTGGCAGGTATCCTACTGATGGATGTTTGAAGGATCTTCCCTCCTAACCATTTTCACTACGACAGGCACAACCACATAATTGGTTAAGAAGGAAGACATTAAAATGCTCCCTAGGATGTGCAACTCAGTAACACTGACAAAACTTCACGCCCTTCACAAGGAAGTAAAGGTTTAGGAAGACAGAGGAGCTGCTTCTTAACCAACCAACAATGGTATTAGAAAGAGCAAGATGGTTCCTGAAGGTGTATTGCCTCTAGAGTTTTATTGGGTTCCTTGATTCCCAAAGACATAAATTAGAAATTACAGACTTGCAAAATCCTCTGAGAATTGCTGAGTCTTTTGTAACACTTTTGTGACATCAGGGTGTCATAACCTTGTCTATGAAGTGCCAGGAGCACTTTCCAAAGACAGGGGGAGGGATTGGGGTGGGGAGGATGATGTAGTTTCTATTCGAACTATCCTAAGAGCTCTGCATGTTTAGTCCAACTTCTAGTCTTTACCAGTGAGTGCCTTCTCCTCAAAGCCATATGCTGCGTGACAAATCTTTATAAAGTTTATTCTCAGAATTCAGTCCTGGTTGAAAGCTCCCTTGAAGACCAACTTACCTTACTTTGTCCCCTGGGCTTCCTCCAGGCCCAGCCGGGGCTCCTTGACTCTCTGGGCTCAGAGCCCTTTCTCTTTGAGCCCAAAGACGTCCACCCTGCTCCGGCCCGGGGCCCTCCCGCTCTCTGGCAGCGCCCGTGACGCAGCCCTGACTGGGCGCTCTCATTCCTCATGTCTGTCGTTTTTCACCCTGGGTCTTCTCTCCTGCCGTTTCCTTCTTCTTTAGACTCAGCTCCCCCATCAGACTCCAGCAGACTCCACCCTCGCTCAGCCCACCCGTCTCAGCTCAGGGGTCTCTGACCGCCGGTGTCCGGGGGTCAGGACACACGTAACCAGGAGGCGCCCTAAGAGCAGCAGGGCTGAGCTCAGGAACCGCCTCTGCGGTTTCGACACACAGGTCTCCCCTCCTCCAGCTGGTGTCTCCAGCCCTGTGCTTCCGGGACCCTGTGGTGGGCGGGTCTTCCTGTGAGTGAGTGACGTGCTGGGACTGCAGACCCCGACCAAGCGCAGTACTGAGTGCGGGGTGAGGAGAGAATGGCCGCCCACACACGCGTGCTTTCTCCTAGCCTGGTGGGAAAGGAAACCGGTGCAGCTGCTGGGGAAGGCAGTCTGGTAGTTCTTCTAAATCAATCATAGAGTAAAAATCGACCAATCAATCAATCCAACATAGACTTACCATTGACCCAGAAATTCCACTCTTAGGTTAATGCCTAAGAAATATGTCCACAGTGAAATTTCTACATGAGAGTTCATGTTGGCATTATTCACCATGGTACACAAAACCCAAATGTATATCCACACATGAATGGATTTTTTTAAGTGATATTTCATATGACGGAGCATCATATAGTCATATAAAGTAATGATGCACCATTTATTCAACAGCGTGGATGAACCTTGAGACTATTATGCTGAGTGAAAGAAGCCTGATTAAAAGAAGCCACATACTGTGCAATTCCATCTATACAAAATGCTCAAAATAAACAAACCCATGGAGACAAGAAGCAGATCAGTGGCTTCCAAAGAGGGGAAGGAAGAATAGTGGAGGGAGCTTCTTGGGGAGTAATGAAATTATTCTGGAACAGATCATGGTCATGGTTGCATAACCCTATCTGTGGGCCAAAAGCCAATGACTTTTACAGTTTTAAAAGATGAAATCTACACTACAGACATTTCCTGAGATCTACAGGGGATTGATTCAAGGATACCTCAAGCATATAGAAATACTCAAATACCTTCTATGAAATGACATATAACCTACATACATTCTCCTTTGTACTTTAAATCCCCTTTTGATTTCTTATAATACCTAATACAGTGTAAAGGCTATTTGAAGGGTAGTAAATACAGTGGAAAGTAGTTCCTGGTGTGGGGCAAATTCAAGGACTGTTTTTTGGAACTTTTCAGAATTTTTTCCAAATATTTTCAATCTGCTTGATTGAGTCTATGGGTGCAGAACCCTTGGGTTTGGAGGGCTGACTGTATGTGAGTGTGACACGGTTGGAAAGTCAATCCACAGTACAAACACTCCACACCCTTTCAAAGGGGAAATATTAGACCAAATGCCATGGAAATGCAACCCTTCCACTGACAGCCATGCCTCCAGGAACAGTGTACTCTGGAGAAAAACACGTTCTTTTGTCCACCTTTATTCCCTTCCCACAGTGACTCATTTCTGCTAAACCCCAGCTGGATAGAGCAGTCTGGGGGAATGCTGAGTGAGCATGGTTTGACCTTCTCTGTAAGCCACATCCCCAGAGGAAACTGCTCCAAATCCATTCCCCATTCACTGTGATGGTGTCTCTGGGTGGAGCCCAGCATTGCCTCTAGTGACTGTGGGTCCCACGGAGAAGAACATGGAGACACATTCCCACCCCTTCAGATTTTGTGGGATGATGTGATATCTCTTGAGAGGGCAGAAAAACAGGTTCTTTTCATCTTGACACAAGGAGACAGGTCAGTAAAATCCCAGAGCCTGTCTACACACTTCCCTGTGGGAGTGAGTACACACGCAGCATCCTTGGACCAGCTACTTGCCTGGGGAAGTCACCTGAGAAATGCACTGCCTTCTATACCTGGGCTTCTGTTCTGCTGCTCTGTGCCTTGCTTCTGTCACTTGTGAAATGGGGAACACAGAGGCAGCATCCTGGAAAAGGTGGCAAAGTGGAAAATGGGTCAATACATACTCCCTCCATAAAAATCATATTGTCTTGGGCTCCAAAACCACTGCACATGGTGACTGCAGCCATGAAATTAAAAGATGCTTGCTTCTTGAAAGAAAGCTGTGACAAACCTAGACAGCATATTAAAAAGCAGAGAAACCACTTTGCCAACTAGTGATAAAAGTCCGTCTAGTCAAAGCTGTGGTTTTTCCAGTAGTCATGTATGGATGTGAGAGTTGGATCATAAAGAAAGCTGAGCATTGAAGAATTGATGCTTTCAAACTTTGGCGCTGGAGAAGACTCTTGAGAGTCCCTTGGACAGCAAGGAGATCAAACCAGTCAATCCTAAAGGAAATCAACCCTGAATATTCATTGGAAGGACTGATACTGAAGCTGAAGCTCCAATACTTGGACCACTTGATGCGAAGAGCTGACTCACTGGAAAAGACCCTGATGCAGGGAAAGATTGAGGGCAAAAGGAGAAGAGAATGTCAGAGGATTAGATGGTTAGATAGCATCATCAACTCAATGAACATGAATTTGAGCAAACTCTGGGAGTTAGTAAAGGACAAAGAAGCCTGGTATGCTGCAGTCCATAGGGTTGCAAAGAGTCAGACCAACAGTATGGGCTTGAGCAAATGAACACCACCAACAGTATAAGTCTGCAGTTTTTAATATTGCTCTGTTATGAGGATGCAGCACCCTTGAGGAGAAGACAGCTCCAGTGACAAGATCGAACCGTAGTGTTCAGAGAACAATTTTTATCTTTTTTTTTTTAAACCGGCATTTGATTCTATTGTCCTGACCATGAATCAGAAGCTGGTTTGCTACAGTGCAAGCTGATGGAAAAATGTGAATCTGGAGCTTAAACAATTGATTTTTCTGATACATCTTTGTGTAAAAATCAGAAAACTGCCCCCCAAATGTCCCCTGTTTATCCATTTTTCTCCTCACTGAGAGCAGGTGACTGCAGAGAGACAAGCTTCTCTCTGACCTTCGAACGTGGGGACCCTCGGGACGGGCTGCCAGGCGGGTGGTGGGGGCGGGAGTGGAGATCACAGGCACTGAGGCCGCGGTCCTGCCCTTAGGGGAGGGCGAGGAATACCTGTTCTCCAGGCTTCCCAGATGGCGCTAGCGGTAAAGAACCCACCTGCCAGTGCAGGTAGAAGTAACAGGCCTGGGTTTGATCCCTGGGTCGGGAAGATCCCCTGGAGGACGACATGGCAGCTCACTCCAGTATTCTTGCCTGGAGAATCCCATGGACAGAGGAGCCTGGTGGGCTACAGTCCCTGGCGTTGCAGAGTCAGACACGACTGAAGTGACTTAGCACGCACGCACGCACCCGTTCTCCACCTACTGCTGCTGAGACACTTCAGCAGCATCTCTCAAGCTGAGAGTCTGAAACATTTTCCTGGTGATACAGAATAATTGTTAAGGAAATGGTGGTCAGGCTGGACAAACTCTTTCAGAATATAGATTAGAAAATGTAATTTTCTAATTGTACTTTTTTATTAATTACTAGAATTGTACTATGAGTGGCCTTGAAGACAATTCAATGTGTAAGAGAAGAAAGACTTTTTAAGGGTTCTCATTGGGAATAGTAGCTTAGGACACATGAAGAAGTTGGAGTTTAACTTTATTCTTGCTGGTCTTAGAAAGACACGTACATGCAAGTCATGTGAGCTAATGATTGCAGGTCACAATTTCTTCCACAAAAGAAAAGGACATACAGGAAAAGAACAATAACTTTGTCTTTACTCATAGAGACTTCATGCTCATGAAAGTGATGGATAGCCTGCTAAAGAAACCAAAAGTTGATTTACTTGAAATACCAGCTTCTGTGAAAAAAGGGAGGAATCGAGAGAGGCATATATTGAGGAGCTGAGCGCTCACAGAACAGGCTTACAGACCGCCCGCCCACCTCTGCTCACTCCAGGAACACAGGTAAGCACTTCCAGCAGCTCTGCTGAGCTACATGAATCTTTTCTGAAAATAACAATGATCTGTTATTTATCTATACAATTGTACATCATTTATCTGTTTCATTTTGTCTGATTGTATGTTATTATTTAGCCAGGGCAAAAGTAAAACAATTTTTCATCTGCTTTAATCTTTAGGTAATTTATTTATTTCCAAAAACAAATGCTTCTTTAAGAGGAAGTGTGATGAGGGGTAGGAGGTGCAGCACACACAAACCCTTCAAGAAAAATGCAGGGCTTCCCTGGTGGTCCAGTGGATGAGAATCCGCCTGCCAATGCAGGGGACCCGGGTTCCATCCCCGCTCCAGGAATATCCCACATGCCAAGCGGCAACTAAGCTTGGGCACCACAGCTAAGGAGCCGAAACTCTGGAGCCCGAGCTCCACAACAGGAGACACGCCGCAGAGAGAAGCCGTGCATCTCACCCAGAGAAGAGCCCCCATTCTCCAAAAATTAAGAGAAAGCCTGCTCACTGCAACAAAGACCCAGTGCAGCCCACTTTTTTTCAGTTTTCTTAAATTAAAAAATGGCAGAGAGGTGCCTCATGATAGATGGCTAGATGTTGTCACATCAATCTTTGCTTTGGTATCTGTTATAAGGTCTTCTCTACCCAGTCTTAGTACAGCAGGTAAGGAAGAAAAGATACAGATATTCTATTAGTTTTTACAAAAGTTTTTTTATAGTCTTCTAAGTATGAAGTATATACATTGAAAACAACTTTAAAAGTAAAAGGAAAGAAGCTATAGTTCCAGACGGAGCAGTGGTAAAGAATGCACCTGCCAGTGCAAGGGACATGAATTTGATCCCTGGGTCGGGAAGATCCCCTGGGGAAGGAAATGGCAACCCACTCCAGGATTCTTGCCTGGAGAATCCCATGCACAGAGGAGCCCACCAGGCTACAGTCCCTGGGGTTGCAGAGTGGGACACGACTGAAGGACTGAGTACCTACACACAGAGTTGGCAGAATCCCACAACTCACATACAAGACATTTCTTTTAAGAAAAGTTTATTATAGACTAACAAACTTCCCTTCACTAGAGTGATTATAAATGCATCTGATGCTCTTCCAGGACTTCCAGACCACATCCGGCCACCATGAGTTCCCTCGGTGAAGCAATCATCCACCTTGCAATCGATCTGTTCCACCAGATCAGAAAATCAAAGAAGGAAAACATCTTCTATTCCCCTTTCAGTATCTCGTCAGCCTTAGCCATGACTTACTTAGGGGCCCGAGAAAACACCGCATCAGAAATGCAGAAGGTAGGTGGCAGCTGCCTTTCCGTCACAGGTTTGCATGGTTTGTCTGCTGGCTGGAGTGCAGATGACCACAGGTCGGGCTGTCCGCCGGGGGTCCCACGAGAAGCTCAAGCAGCCCCACGACTGGGTGGGCACAGAGTGGGGTACACACTCTCCCGCAGGGCTCCCCACTACCTTCCTGTGCCTGGACTTCCTCTGGGGGCTGGGATGAACCCCTACAATCGCCCAACAACCAGAGGTGAGGCTTTAATGGAAGAGTTCAGTAGAAGTGAGGCATTGACTAAAACCCATGTTTTTAGTGTTTTTTTAACATGTTTCCTCAACAATGGTTACAAAATAGACCAGGATTCTTTGAAGTGACTTGTTATAAATTAGTTCTGTTCTTTGCACACACAGTTTGTGTTTCCTAAGGAGCAGATGCTTGTATTGAACATTTCTTTGATTCTCTTTGGGTTTTTCCTTGGTTTTTTTTTTGTTTGTTTGTTTTGTTGTTGTTGCTTAGCAATTTGTTTTGCTTGTTTGGATTCATTCTTTCCTTCCTTCTTTATTTCTTTTTTTATTTACCCTGAGTACGTAGGTTTCTAAAGTTTCCTTGTCCCACTCCCTGTCTCCTCCAGGTCCTTCACTTCAGTGAAATCACAGCCAACACAAATGGAGGGGCCACAAAAGATCCTGTGAGTCACACAGCACTGGATCTAGAAGGAGGTCATATATCCAAGAGGGTTATTGGTTAGACTGGGAATTTCAGATAAACTGGGAAAAGTCAATTTTTAGAGGACATCCTAGGCTACAATGCTCTCCTGTTGGCTCAGCCGGCAAAGAACCCACTTGCCATGAAGGAGACACGAGTTTGGGTCGGGAAGGTCCCCTGCAGAAGGAGATGGCAACCCACTCCAGTATACTTGCCTGGGAAACCCCGTGGACAGAGGAGCCTGGTGGGCTACAGTCCGTGGGGTCGCAAAGAGTCAGACACTACTGAGGGCACGTGCATGGGGCACCTGGCAAAACAGACCGAGCAGAGTCATTCCTGACGTCACATTGCATATCAGACGCTTGGTTTCTGCAGAGAAGCCTGTGTTTCAGAGCAGAGGGTCTAAGGAGCTTCATGTTGAAGGGCTCCTTTTGTGTGCTGACCATGCCATCTGCACGATCTTAGTTCCCCAACCAGGGACTGAGACAAGCACTGGCTCTGTCTCCTTGGAGAAGTCGCTTAGTTCTCTGAACTCTCTTGTTTTCATGTGAACTGAACTAAAGACTTACAGATGCTGGCGAACAGCTGCTAGCGGTGTTCCGGGCACACGCTCTTCCCACACCGGGAAGTGTGACCACTGTGTGTGATCGTAGTGAACAGCCGTAGAGCACAGTCTTCCCATACCGGGAAGTGCAACCACTGTGTGTGATCGTAGTGAACAGCCGTAGAGCACAGCCAACCAGTCTTAGAAGATAGTCTCACCAAGGAGTATAACAGGACTTCATGTCATAATCTAGGACAATACACAAATTGCATGTTCTCTTACAGTTGATGACTCTTAGAGATGCAATACGATGCATTAGGCCTCAAGAAGCTCAAGTTTAACTGATCCCTAAACATTCAAGGGGCTTAACTGGTGGCTCAGATGGTAAAGAATCTGCCCACAATGCGAGAGACCTGGGTTTGATCCTGGGTCGGAAAGATCTCCTGGAGAAGGGAATGGCTACCCACTCCAGTATTCTTGCCTGGGAAATCCCATGGACAGAAGAGCTTAGCAAGCTGCAGTCCACGGGGTCACAAAATGTCAGCAATGACTGGTGACTAACACACACACACACATTTAACACAGTGAAGACACAAGGCAAGGGTGGAATGGTGCTGCACGTGTCGTTCAAACGAGGAAAGATTGGAGTCTATTGGAGAAGGAAGAAAGAATTACCTGAAAGATTGAATGTAAGTTTATGAAGTATATTTCTGGTAAAATACACCAAATAAGAGGAAAGAACAACAGTCATCCACAGAAATACCAAAATCTAGGTACTGATCAAGTAGACTTCTGTGGGTGCAGTATTTATATTGTTAGAGAATCCAGTGAGCTCACTTTTTGATGTTTGAAGGTTGAAAAGCCAGGAAACGTTCATCATCACTTTCAAAAGCTTCTGACAGAATTAAAGAAATCCACTGATGCCTATGAGCTGAGTGTCGCCAACAGGCTCTATGGAAGAAAAGATTTTCCATTTCTCCAGGTGAGTTTCCTGGTCTGTCACACCTTTAGTTTGCATCCCGGGTCCTTGGGCCCCATCTCCTAATGTGGGGGGGCAGGCAGAGGAGCCTGGGGACCCACACGGGGCATTTCTCCCAGGTGTGCCGGGCTCCCCAACCACAACCCCACCCACTGGAGTGTCCCAGAGGCTGATAGCACACCAATGAGGGGTGGCTAGGCATTGGTCTATGAACTCTGCTTGATCAGGATTTAACACATTTAATTTAATTTGGGGATATCTACATAGTTACCGATAAATTACTCTTCCTTCTTCCTTTCTTCTTGCTCATGTCATAGGAATACATGGATAATGTTCAGAAATACTACCTGGCCAGTGTGGAATCTGCCGATTTTGTCAGTGCGGCAGAAGAAAGTCGAAAGATGATTAATTCCTGGGTGGAGAGCCAAACCAATGGTAGGTTATGAGAGAGTCACTCATTAAAAGTCACTGCTGAGTCCCCACTGTGTGTGAACACAGTGCTGGACCCTGACAGGGCTGCTGGGAACGGGGTGAGATGAGATTGGAGAGGGTGGGGAGGCCCTGCAGGGGGTGGACGGTCCACATCAGTGAGGAGAGAAACCGGTGCGGGGGGCTCCCAGGACCAGCCCCCTGCAGGCACAGCTGAGTCTGGATGACAGTGTCTTTGTGGATCCCAAGTCTCTGCTCAAACATTAGGTTGATTCATAAATTTTTCTTTAAAATAGAGGCTTAACTTAAGCATTATAATCCCTAAGAGAAAATATGAAAAGAGTTCCCTTTTGCTTTCTTAACGGGAAACAAGCCGCTCTCCTTTAAACCACTCATCTTGCCAAAATGACCACCTGCAGCAGGAGATGTCTGGTCCACGCCCCCCTCCCACAGGATGTCACAGGTGTCCTCCCCACCCAGGGAAGGGGCTGGACAACATCTCCATACCATGAACCTTATCCTATCTCCTTTCCTAAATACATATCTAACCTATAGCAACTCAAAGTTGAGAATAAAGACAAATACGCCCCAAGGAATGGTGTCTGGGCACGTGTTCTAGATTTTAGTGTTCATATCATTTGTCCTAAAGAACATTCAGGCCCATTTCCTCTGATTGCTAAGTTCAAATTTGAAAATAGCAATCAAACAATAAAGTGAGGAAGAGCAGAAGAATAGAAGGAAGAAAAAAAAAGAATAGAAGGAAGGATTGAGTAAACAAGAGATAAAGCTATTGAGCAAACAGGAAGGGAGGAAAAGGAAGAAAGAAAACTGACCAGTAAAATCAACTGAAAGCAGTTCATCAGGATTCCTTGTGAGATGACTGATGTTCCCACACACACAAACTGAACACCTTCCCAGTTAGAAGCAGGAGCGTCTCCATGATGACAACTCCATCAGGCTGGAGCCATGAGCAAAGACTCGCCTGGTGAACCACTGGGCATGGAGTCCCTCAGGGGGTGATTTGTATGAATATTTAATCATCACTTGTAACTTTCAGAGCATCTTACAGACAAACCACTTGTGCCTTTCATAATTTATAATTTGTCTTTGCAGGAAGAATCGAGGATCTGTTTCCCCAAAACTCTCTTAGTGGCTCTGTACTGATTCTGGTGAATGCTGTCTATTTCAAAGGGCAGTGGCAAGAGGAATTTAAGAAAGAAAATACTGTGCAGGAAAAATTTTGGCTGAACAAGGTATTGTCTATAAGTTATGCATATAATGTAACGTAACTACATATGCACTGTGAAATGTAAATATGTATTGATTAATATATAACTGCAGGTAAAAGATAGAATTCATCAAGGCTTATTTTTTGTCTTTTTTTTTTAACTTTATTTATTTGGGATCCCCTGAAGGAATTCTTGTCTCTAATTCACAAAATTTCCAGATCATCTCTTAGAAGGAGGATATGTTTGGTATCTGAATAAGATTATCTTTCTTTATGACTTATACCCATTTAGCACTTTTTGCCACATGAATTTATTGCAGGATACAAGCAAACCTGTGCAGATGATGAAACAAACCAATCGTTTCAATTTTGTGTCACTGGAGGACGTGCAAGCCAAGATCCTGGAAATACCGTACAAAGGCGGAGAGCTAAGCATGATGGTGCTGCTGCCCAATGAAGTAGATGGTCTGCAGGAGGTAAAACCTGGTATTTACAGTGCTTCATGCTATTGCTTAAATTTCTAGTAATGCAGTGCTTGTCTGGCCTGCTCATAGTATGATGATAGTGATTGGCAGAGCTCAAGCACATAACAAAAATGTAAAGTCATCATATGACTTTACATATGCTAAGCATAAATGCTAAGCATCACAGTATAATATGAAGAGTGTACAAAAATCTGCACACGATGGGTCAGAATAATATTCTGATGAAACTATGGAATGTCAGTTGACAAAACAATATACCTAAGTACAAGCATGAGTATCTTGTAACTTGTATCTTGTAACTTGTAAGAGTATCTTACAACTATAAGAATCTCCGTTGTAATCCAGGCGACTCATCTGAAGATGAAGAAATTAACACATATATAATTGACACATGGAAATATTTGCAAGTTTATTCACAAACGAAACAAGAAAATTAAAGCAACAGAGTTTCCATCGTACTCATGCTCATGCTCCATCATGTCCAACTCTTTGTGACCCCATGGACTTCAGCCCACCAGGCTCCTTGTCCATGGGATTCTCCAGGCAAGAATACTGCATCCAGTTGCCATTTCCTCCTCCAGGGGAACTTCCAAACCCAGGGATCGAACTCGAGTCTCCTGTGTTTCCTTTGCAGGCAGATTCTTTACTTGCTGAGCCCCAGGGATAGAAAAGTTTCCTTATAGCCCACTAATTCACAGAGGTTTCTTAGACTGTGAGCAAATGGATTTATCTTGAATCCCAGTTTTTAATTTGGAAGTATTTGGTTTCTAAGTACTCAAAACTCATTCACAGTCTCATTTCTAGGAGTTCAAAGGTGGGAGGAGGGGGAATTATACAATTTTCTTCTTAGCATTGCTATCATAAAGCTAATATATAAAACCACCAATAAGACCATCTGTCAAAAAAGGACATTCCATGAAAGACCATCTATAAATATTATAACAGCTGATAATAATACAGAAGAGGCAGTAAATTTGCCACACTCAAAATACATACATGGTAACACTGGAAATCAAAACTTCATAGGGAAAGTAATATTGCAGTCAGTGTGACCAGTCCTCAGAATACTTGTCTCCTGCTCCAAATTCCCCATTATCAGTGACATTGTGAATATCTGTCCTAGGATTTTATCCTATAGCAACAAGTTGAAACAAAGGAAAAGTTGCTGGACATAAGTGACTCAAAATAATGAAAAATTTTAAATAAGAAACAACGGTATGTATTTGTATTACCTTATCTTTGTTTTGAAACTGACATGTAGTGAATGCTTAAAAGATATTAAATAAATAAAAATGTATACTGAGTATAAATTTAATGACAGTATTATATAGCAACATAAACTTAATTAGAGAAATATTTATTGAAAAATTTTACAAATAGATCAAGCAAGAAAAAGGAATAAAATTAGGATGTAAGCTGTAAATGCACTATGTAAAAAATTTTGGACAAAAGAAATTAACAAGAGAAGTCTACTGAAAGCAAGCATGCCAGAGATAAACAGCATAAGCAATGGACAGTTCATCTTCTACAAATAGTTTTATTTAACCATCCTGTAGTTGCATATATATGTGCATATATACACATTTGTATCTTTATGTGCATTGCTGTGCTGTGCTTAGTCACTCAGCCATGTCCGACTCCTTGCGACCCCACAGACTGTAGCCCGCCAGGCTCCTCTGTCCATAGGATCCTCTGAGCAAGAATACAGGAGTAGATAGTCTATCCCTTCTCAAGGGAATCTTCCTGACCCAGGAATTGAACCAGGGTCCTCTGCATGGCAGGTGGACTCTTTACCAGCTGAGCTACCAGGGAAGCCCTGGGTATTTATACATATGGATGCACTGAGTACATAAATAAAGGGGCTTCCCTGGGAGCTCAGACAGTAAAGAATCAGCCTGCAATGTACAAGACATGGGTTCTATCCCTGTGTTGGGAAGATACCCTGGAGAAGGAAATGGCAACCCACTCCAGTATTCTTGCCTGGAGAATGCCAAGGACAGAGGAGCCTGGTAAGCTATAGTCCATGCGGTCTCAAAGAGTTGGACACGACTGAGCAACTAAGCACGCAAGCACCCATGTAGATAAAAATGGCAAAGTCATGAGTATATCAGTTCAGTTCAGTCACTCAGTCATGTCCGACTCTGTGTGACCCCATGAACCACAGCATGTCAGGCCTCCCTGTCCATATCCAACTCCTGGAGTTTACCCAAGCTCATGTCCATTGAGTCGGTGATGCCACACAACCATCTCATCCTCTGTCATCCCCTTCTCCTCCTGCCCTCAATCTTTCCCAGCATCAGGGTCTTTAGAAATGAGTCAACTCTTTGCATCAAGTGGCCAAAGTATTGGAGTTTCAGCTTCAACATCAGTCCTTCCAATGAACACCCAGGACTGTTCTCCTTTAGGATGGACTGGTTGGATCTCCTTGCAGTCCAAGGGACTCTCAAGAGTCTTCTCCAACACCACAGTTCAAAAGCAACAATCCTTCGGTGCTCAGCTTTTTTTAATAGTCCAACTCTCACATCCATACATGACTACTGGAAAAACCATAGCCTTGACTAGATGGACCCTTGTTGACAAAGTAATACCTCCGCTTTTTAATATGCTGTCTGCTGCTGCTAAGTCGCTTCAGTCATGTTTGACTCTGTGCGACCCCATAGACGGCAGCCCACCAGGCTCCCCCATCCCTGGGATTCTCCAGGCAAGAATACTGGAGTGGGTTGCCATTACCTTCTCCAATGCATGAAAGTGAAAAGTGAAAGGGAAGTCGCTCAGTCGTTTCCGACTCAGCAACACCATGGTCTGCAGCCTACCAGGCTCCTCTGTCCATGGGATTTTCCAGGCAAGAGTACTGGAGTGGGGTGCCATTGCCTTCTCCGAATATGCTGTCTAGGTTGGTCATAACTTTCCTTCCAAGGAGTAAGTGTCTTTTAATTTCATGGCTGCAATCACCACCTGCAGTGATTTTGGAGCCCAAAAAATAAAGTCAGCCACTATTTCCACTGTTTCCCCATCTATTTCCCATGAAGTGATGGGACCAGATGTCATGATCTTAGTTTTCTGACTGTTGAGCTTTAAGCCAACTTTTTCACCCTCCTCTTTCACTTTCATCAAGAGCCTCCTTAGTTCCTCTTCACTTTCTGCCATAAGGGTGGTGTCATCTGCATATCTGAGCTTATTGATTTTTCTCCCGGCAATCTTGATTCCAGCTTGTGCTTCTTCCAGCCCAGCGTTTCTCATGATGTACTCTGCATATAAGTTAAATAAGCAGGGTGACAGTATACAGCCTTGATGAACTCCTTTTCCTATCTGGAACCAGTCTGTTGTTCCATGTCCAGTTCTAACTGTTGCTTCCTAACCTGCATACAGGTTTCTCAAGAGGCAGGTCAGGTGGTCTGGTATACCCATATCTTAAGAAGACTTATTTGATTATATAATATATATCGAGGACTCTTTTTGCCTCCTAGGATAAAACCTAATAAACTGAATCTCCTGTATTCATGTGTACTGTGAAGATAATTGTTTTCCAGACATTTCAATCCAAGGTTAGGTGGGCTCCATGACCACCGAGAATCCTGACATTTGTTCCTTTCCCACTGTTACAGGTTGAGGACCAGCTCACTGCTGAGAAGTTAATAGCATGGATGAGCCCACAGAATATGGGGACGAGACAAGTGGATTTATACCTGCCTCGGTTTAAAATGGAAGACAGCTATGAACTCGTGCCCACACTGAAAGCCCTGGGGATGGTGGACGCCTTCCGAGATAGGGTGGCTGACTTCTCAGGCATGACCGAGAGACGTGATCTGGTGGTGTCGACGGTCGTCCACAAGTCCTTTGTGGAGGTGACCGAGGAGGGCACGGAGGCCGCGGCTGCTACGGGTGTGGGTGTTGCTTTAACATCAGCACCGTTTCATGAGAGTTTCCGCTGCGATCACCCCTTCCTGTTCCTCATCAAGCACATCAAGACCAACAGCATCCTCTTCTGGGGCCGAGTCTCTTCCCCTTAGACGTCCTTGGCCAGCGGCCACACTCGGGGATGTTCAGAGAGCTGTTCCTGGAGCTTGAATGCTGGTGTAACAATCTCCTTGGATTTATTTTCCTTTCCAAACTTATAGTCACCACTGAGAATGTATTGGATGAAATATTATGTTTGTCTGTCTCTCTCTTTCTACAAACACATGTAACCTACTCTATTCCCCATGAAAACTCCTTGGACAAAATGTTCACTATATTTTAAAAAGTTATTTCCATACTCTATCTTCTACTAAGTTTGAACTATCATAACTCCTATTTCAAAAGTTATATTTACTTTTCAAACCTAGACATTCACATTTATCTGAGTTCAGGTGGTATGTGGGACCCATTCATGTCTAAATTTTTTAGTTGTCTGAAATGCATTATCAATAAAACTATGGTTGATTCATGTCATTTGTTGCTCATCTTTTTTTCTCTTCTCAACAAAGTGCAAGTGACCCACCACACATAGAAAAGATCATATAGAAAGATATTATCACATATAGAAAATCAAAAGAGTACAGCATGATGAGGTTAAAAAGGTAGACTCTTATCAGAACATGAAAGACTTGGTAACCCATGTTAAGAGCTTAAATATAAGCGTCTAGAACTCAGAGATGGGATATGAACTGAATCTCTAAATAGATAAGACAGATGATATAAATTTTAGAGTTACTGAGAGAAATATGGTAATTGTAGCTAAAGAAAAGATGGCATAAGACTGGGAGAGCATATAGTAAGAAGAAGGGCTGACATATGACCCTGAAGTCCACCAATCCATAAATGTCAAGAATCAACAAATTTTATTTCCTAAACATAACTTTTCTCATGGCAAGAGGAATCATTTGGAGGTGATATGTTTATTACATAGATTGGCATGATGGTTTCACACATATATACTCACCTCAAAACTCATGTCGTTCATACATTAAATATGTACAGCTCTTTATACATCATTCGTACATGAAGAAAGTTATTTTTGAACAGAAAGTAATAAAAATCAATATGTGATTTTAAACATAAAGATAATAGATGCTTAATAAAGAATATAATGCATATACAACACAGGACAGGCTTCCCTGGTGGTGCAGTGGTAAGGAATCTGACTGCCAAGCAGGAGACCTGGGTAAAAAAAGAGTTGGACATAATGTAGTGACTAAATAACACTATACCACAGGGTACCAACTTGTCCCCATTGGCTTAGAGACAGCTAGAATTAAAAGACTGGTCAAACCCTGTGTGCAGAAAATGTGGATCAACCAGAACTCTCCCACACCACTTACGAAAGCAGCAACCACTTAGGAAAAGAGTCTTGAAATTTTATTTTTTCCATCTTTATGAAAATATTATTGGCCCACAGCACTGAGTAAGTTGAAGGTGAACATGTGGTACACTCATTTTCTACATACAAATCTGATACACTTATTTTCTACAAAATGACCACCAGTGCAGTTTGCACTAACACCGCTCTCTCATCACAGTATTGTCATTTCTTTTTCGGGAGGGGTGTTGTTCAAGAACAGCTGTCACACTGTTGATCTCTAAGGGAGAGGGGAAGCAGGGGTCTCCTATGCTGCCATCTGGGTGATGTCTCCAGAAAACCATGTATCTCCTTGGCTTAGAAATGCACTTCTAGAGAGTCTTTCTCAAGTATACAAAGTGGCACATATCAGTACTTTCTTACAAAGTTAAAAGTATGACCAGATGATTACCAGACCATTAATTCCACATCCTGATTTTGCCCAAGAGATATGAACACATCCACCACAAAAGGACTAGGACACAAATGTTCACTGAAGCCTTATTCGTAATGGCCAAAAAGCTGGCAAATCCTCAGATGTCTAACAGCTGAACAAAACACGTGAACGAAAATACAAACCAAAGAATAGTACTTAGAGATAAAAAGGAAAAAACTACTGAAGCAACGTTGAGTTAAACTCCTACACGCTATGCTGTGCAAACAGGAAACTGAAAAGAATGAGTACATATTACGTAATTCCACTTACATGACAATTTTATACTATGAATAACTGTAGTTGGGCTTCCCTGGTGGCTCAGTGGTAAAGAACCGCCTGAAAATGCAGGAGACATGGATTTGATCCCTGGGTTGGAAAGATCCCTGGAGAAGGGAATGGCTACCCACTCCAGTATTCTTGCCTGGAGAATCCCATGGACAGAGAAGCCTGGCGGACTACAGTCCATGGGGTTGCAAAGAGTCAGACACGACCGAGCTACTAATCAACAACAAATGTAGTTACATCTCAATACAAGAGACCTTTGAAACACTTAGAACAATACGATCACAGGAAATAACAGTAAAAAATACAAAAAAGTGATAGACAATTATAAACATGAAGGCTAGTATTTGATTGAATGAGATGGATCAGAGCATAATTTCTCTGTGCTATTTCACTTAAGATAAAGATGTACACTCCTAAACACTCGTTGGTTGTGTGGCTAGCATAGCGTCTTGAGCTTTGCTACTGGCAGGTTGAATCACTAAACATTTCCAGAGGTAAAATAAATGAGGAATCACCTTCACAAGAGAAGACGTTTATGATCAGATTAATAACACAAAGTTTATATATTAATTGAATACAACACACTGTTATTGGCAAGAAATTTTATAAGTTTCATTCACGGGTTTAACCCAACATACCTTAAAACTATATAACCACTGAACACTCCAAGTTTTGGTATTTCCTTGTGTCTGAATAAGTATCAGGAATAACATAAAAATGTGTCCAGTGTAAACTTATAGGTAGAAATATCACATTTAGTTTCAGTAGATTTCCAGATGCTCCTCTGGTTGGGTCTCGAAGAGAACCCAATCTGAAAATAGTGAAAGATTTGAGAAGTTATTAGTGAAAAGTTGTCATTACTCCTTCTGTCACCCTGCCTTATCTTATCTCCAAAACAAGTCATTCTGAGCTAAACTACTACCCTTCTGAAGCTGCACGCTTCACAGCTTACAGGAATCTGTAAGACAGGGAAGCAGAAGCCCTGTGAGTGGGCCTGTGCGTCTTGATCCATCAGTAAACCAGTTGTTGCTCCCGGGCATTTCTCATCAGGAAGATCTGAGGGAGGCGACAAGTTCACTGATCTTTTGTGAAATGTTGGCAGGTTGGGAAACCTGCCCTTGAGAACACAAGAGATTCTCAGGTAGCTAAGTTTGGAGACAGAACACAATCCCTTGAGATGTTAACGCTTCATACAATAATAATGCCTCCACAGGCACCTCGAGGCTCGCTCTAAGGTGTGTGTGTTAGGGGCAGCCTTCCAGCCTCAAGCACTCAGCTCTGAAGGTTCCAGGACCCCCGTCTGCGCAGGGGCCTCAGTCTCTCCGCCTCCCTCTGCACCGCCCTCCCTTCCACCTCTCTCCCTCTTTCTCCCTCTTTTCCTCTCCCTGCCTCCCTACACGCTCTCTCTGTCTGTCTCACCAAACACACACAGCATCTAAACAAGGGAGCTCGGTCAGCAGGGCTCCACCATTAAATACACCCCGGCTTTGGAACTAACCCTCTGGGAAGGCCTCGGGAAAAGTCACTACCGTGGCAGCCAGTTTCCCATGCTGCCCTCCCATCTCCACCCTTGAAACTGGGACTTTACCTCCTGGGGCTCTGAACTGCTGCCATGAGAAGTGGCCCCGAAACCAGCAACAAGCCAGAGTGCATCTCTCCCTCACCCCTCTGGGTTCTGGGAGGAGAAGAACCTCAGGAGCCACGACACAGCCGCCCTCACCCTCAGGCCGGCCCTGCGAGGCTGCTGAGCCCGCCTCCTGCGCGCCCCGCGGCCCAGCGCCGCGTCCGCTCCAACGCCGCCGCCCGGCCAGCTGCTCCAAGGGTGTCGCCAAGAGGATGGCCTCCTGTCCGCGGACCTCTCAGTGTCCGCGCTGTGCAGGCTGGTTCAGGATCGCATGGATACAGATAAATGTCTCGTAGTCATGGAAAAATACTGCCATGGCTTCCCTCCAAACTCTTACAAGTGTTCAGTTTGGCTGATGGGATTGCTGATTGGACCAGAATGAAGAGAACTTCCTCTGCCCCGTCCCCCCAGTTTATTTCTAATCCCAGAGTTGACCTTATTTGTAAATAGATCATGGACATAACTAGTTAACATAAGATCGTATTGACTCAAGCTGGGTCTAGTCCATGACTGGACCCTTATATGAAGAGAAGAGACACAGAGAAGACGGTCATGTGGAGACAGAGGCACAAGCCCAGAAACTCTAGGAACCACCAGGAGGTAGAAAAGGGAAAGAGAATTCTCCCCGAGCGCCTCCCGAGGAAGTGTGGTCCTGAGAGCACAGATTTTGCACCTCAAGCCTTCAGAAGCGGGAGAGAACAAACACCGGTGGTTTTAAACCTCAGTGTGGGCAGCTCAGGACAGAGGTCCTAGGAACCTAACACACGCCTCCAGAGCAGAGGAGAAGTCCCACCTCACACTCCAGCCTAAGCTGTTAAGTCACAATAGTTTACTAGAGCAAAAAATCAACCATTTCAGCAATTAAAAATCCAGTCAAAGAAGGGCATGAACCTCATCAAAACAACACTGTAAATCAACATTCAATGAAATGCCCTGAATTTCAGGAAAAAATCTTTACCTGAAGTACAGGTAATTAGGATGTTCTGTCAAGTGGTCTTCAAATGCAGGGAGGAAATCCCTGGAACGTGTTAGAGTCGGGCGTTTCTTGTGCAATAATAGATATTTCCTGGAGTCTACGGGAGTTGACGTTGTCTTGCTTGGATCACTGAGAAACTGAAGGTGCTGATGACAGCCGTCCCTGGCGGTCCTGCTGAGATAGGTGCTAAAGCCAGAATCATTTCCCGGAACACAGAGGCTGGTTGCAGAAGTCATGAGGTAGAGATTGGATGGTGCTATCATGGTCTCAGAGTTTGTCTCAGAGGATGAGGCTTAGGAAGTCAGTTGTCACCAAATGTAAAGGAGCCTTGGCAAACCTCCCTTGTCATTAAGTCCCTGCTTCTAGCACTGTGGTAGAGACCCTTCACTAAGCTCAGTACTAAGTCATAGAACATAACTAAGAACTCAATGAATGGAGAGTGAATCAGTAAGAAATTTTAAAAATAGATAATCAAACACATTATGTGATCACCCCTACATTCAAATGGAATCAAGAGTCTTCCTTCAAATGTAAGAGGCCATGAGTCAGTGGCTTCTAGCTGATGCACGAAGCAAAGGCTCTCTCTTTCTTCATTCTATCAAAAAATTAAGAGACCCATAAAAGCAAATCTGGGAGGCAGTGCGATTTTTCTGATATGATAAGAAGTTATAAAATAAAATTGTGACTCAGGACTTACTCAGTCCTTCCTTAATATATAATGTTAATCAATTCAAGGGGCTTCCCAGTTGGAACTGGTGGTAAAGAACCAGTTTGCCAACACAGGAGACATAAGAGACCCGGGTTCAATCCCTGGGTTGGGAAGACCCCCTGGAGGAAGGCATGGCAACCCACTCCAGTATTCTTGCCTGGAGAATACCATGGATGGAGGAGCCTGGTGGCTATAGTCCATGGGGTTGCAAAGAGTGGAAAACGACTGATGTGACTTAAGCAAACACACGCAAAATCAATTGGAATGTTAAATGTCAGTCGAAAACTGCTGAAAGGAAGGGTTGTAGAAATGGTTCTAGAGACAGAAGTTGTGAGAGAGCGTTGGATGGCGATAAGCATAGAGTAGGATGACTGTCCTGAGTGGAACTGGAGGCATGAGAATGGGGAGACGGGTAGTGATGAATGAACTGTCTCAGTCTTCCATGACACACCTACAGACAAGATCATTCCCCAACTAAGGGACATTAAGGTGTATCTGTTTCATCCTTTTCAGATGCTATTTACATTGTACAGATCTGTATCTATAGGGAATGTTAAAACAGTAATTGACAGATATCCTATTATTGAAAGCTTGAAGGATTTTTCTCAAGTAACCAATTTACCTGCAGATGGGTATAACCAGGTGCGTAGTAAGAAGGAAGAGATAAAATGCCCCCTAGGATGTGCACCTCAGTAAAGCTGATGAGTCTTCACGCCCTTCACAAGGAAGGAAGAAAACAGTAGGAAAACAGGAGCTATTTTGAAGCTACCTACACAGGTATTAGAAATAGTGGGATGGTTCCTGGACATGTCATTTACTCTCAGTTTTATTGGATTCTGGGATTCATGATGCCAATGATGTTGGTATATTTAGAAAATACCCAAAGACAGGTTGGCAAGTACTGACTTGCAAACTGGTCTGAGAATTGCTCAGTATCCTGTGACACTGTGTGACATCACGGTGTCTTCACCTTGTCTAATACATGCCAGGAGCACTTTTGAAAAAGACAGGGAGAAAGCTGTGATATGCTTTCTTGTTTGAACTAACCAAGTTCACTCTAAATGTAAGCAAAATCCTTTGTTTTGCATACGTGCCCAGTCGTGTCCCACCCTTTGCCACCCTCTGGACTGACTGTTGCCCGACAGACTCCTCTGGCCATGGGATTTCCCAGGCAAGAAGACTGGAGTGGGTTGCCATTTCCTCCTCCAAAACAAAATCTTGATCTTCATCAGTTAGTGCCTTTCCCTCAAAGCCAGCCTCTGCACCACCAGCCTCGGTAACTCAGTCACAGGAGGAATCAGCTCAGTCAGTGGTTCCCTTGAGTCCTCGTCTCCTGCTCTGTCCCCTGGGCCTCCTCCAGGCCCAGCCGGGGCTCCTTGCTTCTGTCTCTGGGCTCAGAGCCCTTTCTCTTTGAGCCCAAAGACGTCCACCCTGCTCCGGCCCGGGGCCCTCCCGCTCTCTGGCAGCGCCCGTGACGCAGCCCTGACTGGGCGCTCTCATTCCTCAAGTCTGTCGTTTTTCACCCTGGGTCTTCTCTCCTGCCGTTTCCTTCTTCTTTAGACTCAGCTCCCCCATCAGACTCCAGCAGACTCCACCCTCGCTCAGCCCACCCGTCTCAGCTCAGGGGTCTCTGACCGCCAGTGTCCGGGGGTCAGGACACACGTAACCAGGAGGCGCCCTAAGAGCAGCAGGGCTGAGCTCAGGAACCGCCTCTGCGGTTTCGACACACAGGTCTCCCCTCCTCCAGCTGGTGTCTCCAGCCCTGTGCTTCCGGGACCCTGTGGTGGGCGGGTCTTCCTGTGAGTGAGTGACGTGCTGGGACTGCAGACTCCGACCAAGCGCAGTACTGAGTGCGGGGTGAGGAGAGAATTGGCCGCCCACACACGCGTGCTTTCTCCTAGCCTGGTGGGAAAGGAAACCGGTGCAGCTGCTGGGGAAGGCAGTCTGGTAGTTCTTCTAAATCAATCATAGAGTAAAATCGACTAATCAATCGATCAAATGTAAACTTACCGTTGACCCACACATTACGTTCTTAAGTATATGACTAAGAAATTAAAACACACGTCCACAATGAAATTGCTAAATTTTACACAACCCTCAAAGAGTGTCTGATACCCTGCCTTCCTCCGTAATGACTATGGCGTCCTTGGAGGAGAATTTAGGGACCCGTTCCCACCCCTTCGGATTTTGTGAGAGAACATGATCTCCTCTGAAAGGGCAGAGGACACAGGTTCTTTTCATCCAAACACAAGGAGATTAGTCGGTAAAGGTCCAGAGTCTGTCTACACCTCCCTGTGGGAAGTGGATACACACGCAGCCTCCTGGAACCAGCTACCTGCCTGGAGAGCTCACCTGGGCACTTCACCCCCTTAGACACCTGGGCTTCTGTTCAGTCACTCTGTGGTTCATTTCTGTTATCTGTGAAATGGGGGAAGCAAACTCACCAACATAAATATGGTGTTAAAGCGGAAAATGGGTGAATACAAAACCCCCTCTGTAACTAGTCAGTAGTTTTTAATATTTTTCTACTACAGGAACACCAGAAGCTTGAAGAGATGAGACTGCAGTGATGAGACTCAACCATGCCATTCAAAGAACACATTTTTTCCTTTTTTTTCCTTACAGACATTTGACCCTGTTGTTCTGGTCATGATCAGAAGTGGGTGTGCTGCAGATCAGGATGATTGAGAGCGTTATAATTCTGGAGCTCAAGCTATTTACTTTTCTGAGAAATCTTCCTACTAAAACATTAGAAAACTACCCTTAAAATGGGTCCTGTTTCTATCCCTTGTTCTCACTGAGAGCAAGTGAATGTGCAGGAAAATGAGCTGCCCTCTGACCACAGAAATCAGGGTGCAGCTGGGATTAACTGCAAGGACAATGGGGTCACGGGGAGAACCGCGCCAGGGTCCAACCTCGAGGGGAGGCAAATCATACCTGGTCTCCACCTACAGCTGACACACTTTGCCAATCCCTCTTAAACTGAGACGTTGAGCTATTTTCCCGGATATACAAAATATTTTTAAAGAAACAAGCCTTTTCAGAACTTAAAACAATGTCAGCTTTTCAACTGTTTGTGTTAGAAGTGGTCTTAAATAGGAGTCAACATGAATTAACAAGAGAAGAAAGATTTTTAAGGGTCATTTCTGGCTGGGCCTAGTTCTTAAGGGAATGTGAAGAAGTTGAAACATCAGTGTACCATCATTGCTGTCAGAAAGGCACGTACATGCATTTCATATGAGCCAGGGATGGTAGGTCACAATTTCTTTTGCAGAAGAAAACGACATACAGGAATTGGTCAATAACCTTGTCTTTCCTCATAGAGACTTCTTGCCCATGAAGTTGAAAATAACTGGTGAAGAAATCAAGAGTTGATCTACTTGAAATACCAGCTGCTTTGAGGCACGGGAGGCGGCTATATATTCAGGGCTGATCACGCCCAGCACACCACCTCTGCTTCCTCCAGGAACACAGGTAAGTGCTTCCAGCAGCACTGCATACCTACAGGAATCCTTTCTGAAAATTATAATGATTGTGATGTTTTATCATGCATGTATTAAATATCTCTTTTGGTATGATGGTATTTTACTTATTCTGCCAGAGTAAAAGAACTTTTTCTCCTGATTTAATCCATAGGTAATTTACTTCTTTCTAAAAGAAAACCCACACTCCTCTGGGAGCGCGTGTATCAGGGGTCGGCTGTCCAGTATCCACAGATCCTTCAAGTAAGGCAGGGAGGTACCTGATGGGAAATGGCTGGATGTTACCACATCAGTTTTGCCTTCGAATCTGTTATAAACTCAATGGGAAAGACGTGGAGGCTGGGAAAAATTGAAAGGAAAAAGAAAAGGGGGCAGCAGAGGATGGGATGGTTCTACAGCATCACGGACTCAATGAATATGAATTTGAACAAACTCTGGGAGGGAGTAGAGGACAGAGGAGCTTGTCCGTGGGGTGGAAAGAGTTGGACACTACTTAGCAACTGAACAACAACAACAAAGCATCTGTTATAAAGCATTTTTTGCCCACTCTTGTACAGTCAGTAAGGAAGAAACAGTAAAGATTCTCTATTATTTTTTAGAAAATTTTTCTTTAAATACTAACTTCAATAGTCGTCTAATTATCAGATGGATACAGGGACATCTCCTTATTATGAAATGTATAACATAGATTTTCTATTATATTTAAGAAAACTTTTCTATAAATAAGCCTTCCCAGGTGGCACCCATGGTAGGAAGAGAGCAAGTCTACCAATCCAGGAGCTGTAAGAGATGTGGATTCAGTCCCTGGGTGGGGAAGGTCCCCTGGGGGAAGGCATAGCAACCCACTGCAGTAGTCCTAATTTCTAAAGTCTTCTAATTACTATAGGTATACAAAGGAAAAATCTTAGTTGCCGGAAATCCACAACCCACACATACGGCATTTCTTTTAGAAATTCTCGTTACAGACTAGCCTTCCTTCACTAGAGTGATTATAAAATGCATCTGATGCTCTTCCAGGACTTCCAGACCACATCCGGCCACCATGAGTTCCCTCGGTGAAGCAATCATCCACCTTGCAATCGATCTGTTCCACCAGATCAGAAAATCAGAGAAGGAAAACATCTTCCTGTCCCCTTTCAGTATCTCGTCAGCCTTAGCCATGACTTACTTAGGGGCCCGAGAAAACACCGCATCAGAAATGCAGAAGGTAGGTGGCAGCTGCCTTTCCGTCACAGGTTTGCATGGTTTGTCTGCTGGCTGGAGTGCAGATGACCACAGGTCTGGCTGTCCCCGGGGGTCCCACGGGAAGCTCAAGCAGCCCCACGACTCGGTGGGCACAGAGAGGGGCACACACTCTCCCGCAGGGCTCCCCACCACCTTCCTGTGCCTGGACTTCCTCTGGGGGCTGGGATGACCCCCTACAATTGCCCAACAACCAGAGGTGAGGCTTTAATGGGAGAATTCACTGGAAGTGAGACACTGACTAAAATCCATGCTCCCATGGAAACATCTTCCCATGTTTCCTCAATGATGAATGAAAAACGAGACATGATTCTCTAAGGTGGATAGCGATCAAGCAGCTTTGTGTTTTCCACACACAGATTGTGTTTCTTAAGAAGCAAGTGTTCGCACTGAATATTTCTTTCTTCTTTTCTTTGTTCCCTATGGTTTGGGTTTTTTGGTTTGGTTTGGTACTTGGTTTGCATTTTCTTTCTTCTTCCTGACTTTTTTCTTTCTTTTTTATCGACTGTGATGCACACAGATATATAGGGTAACACTTCTTTGCCCCACTATCTGTCTCCTCCAGGTCCTTCACTTCAGTAAAATCGCAGAGAACACAAGAGGAGCCACAAATGACCGCGTGAGTCACAGAGCACCGGATTTAGAAGTCATGTATCCAACAGGGTCATGGTTTAAACTGGGAATTTCAGACAAAGTGGGAAAAGTCCATCTTTAGGGGACATCTTAAGTGAAATACAGTGGACAGAGTTGTTGCTCATTTCATGTTACATATGTACTTCACATCTTTGTTATCCTGAGAGGAGAGTAGCATGTGCTTCACAGTAAGGGCTCTGAAACCCAAAGGAGCTTCAAATTGTGCTCTGTTGTTCAGGAAGGAAAAATGTGGAAAATACAACTGCTCTGAGCCACATGACTTCATCCCAATTAACTGGGGACAATAAAATGTCTGCTGCAATACATGCAAATCCATGTGAAACAGAATAGCAGTGCCAGGAAAATGAAAACTCTGATATACATTATGTATTTTATTATTATTATTATAGAAAAATAATGATTACAGTATTTATAACATGTTTCTAACATTGGATAGTATTAATTAACTCATAATATTAATTTTATTATTGGATAATATTAAATCGTGATGTTAGTTCATATTATTAAGACCAATAGGTAGGCATCAAAATATATTATGGAAAGTGATTAACTGAGAGCTATTTTTATGGACTAGTCCAAAACTCTTAGGCAGCAAGTTTAAGGTTCTGGATTGAGACAAGCCTGAGTTGAAAACCTGGCTCTGGCTCCTTGGAGAAGTTACTTAGCTCTCTGCGCTCTCTTGTTATCGTGTGAATTCAATTAGACTTAGAGATGCTGGCGTGCAGCCGCCAGCAGTGTCCCAGGCACACGCTGCTCCTGCATGAGACGTGTGACCGTCGGTGTGAGGACCTGTGGGTCAGAGTCAGCGGATCGTAGAAGACAGTCCCACCAGGAGCATAACAGGTCTTCATGTCATAACCTCGGACAGCATACAGATCTACTTTCTCACACAGCTGATGACTGTTAGAGACGCACTGTGGGTCTGGCCCTCAAGAAGCTTAAGATTAGCTGAGAAGTTTACCCTAACCATTGCAGACAACTAAGACACAATGCGGTGGAGGAATGGTGCTGCATGGGTAGTTCAAACGAGAGAAGAGCGGAATGTGTTTGAGCGGGAAGCGAGAATCACCTAGAAGACTGACTATAGAGATTAGGAAGGCTGTATCCAGTAACACACACCAATTAGGGGAAGTAACAACAACCATCATCCCTGGGGATACCACCCTCTAACAGGGATCTAACAGACCTCTGGGGGTGTAGCGTTTACATTGACAGAGAATCCAATGAGCTCACTTTTTGGTGTTTGAAGGTTGAAAAGCCAGGAAAAATTCATCATCACTTTCAAAAGCTTCTGACGGAATTAAAGAAATCCACTGATGCCTATGAGCTGAGTGTCGCCAACAGGCTCTATGGAGAAAAGGGGTTTCCGTTTCTCCAGGTGAGTTTCCTGGTCTGTCACACCTTCAGTCTGCACCCCGGGTCCTCCGACCCCATCTCCTAATGGGGAGGGGGGTGGGTGCAGAGGAGCCTGGGGACCCACACGGGGGCATTACTCTCAGGGGCGCCGGGCTCCCCGACCACAACCCCACCCGCTGAGTGTCCAGAGGCTGACAGCCCACCAGTGAGGGCGGGGCTAGGCATTGGCTTATAGAACTCTGCTTAATCAGGATTGAACACATTTAATTTAATTTGGGAATACCTACAACCAGTCCATCCTAAAGGAGATCAGTCCTTGGGTGTTCATTGGAAGTACTGATGCTGAAGCTGAAACTCCAATACTTTGGCCACCTCATAAGAAGAGTTGACTCATTGGAAAAGACTCTGATGCTGGGAGGGATTGGGGGCAGGAGGAGAAGGGGAGGACAGAGGATGAGATGGCTGGATGGCATCACCGACTCGATGGACATGAGTTTGAGTAAACTCCGGGAGTTGGTGATGGACAGGGTGGCCTGGTGTGCTGTGTTTCATGGGGTCACAAAGAGTCAGACACGACTGAGTGAATGAACTGAACTGAACTGAACATAGTTACTGATAAATTATTTTTCATTCCTCCTTTCTTCCTGCTCATGTCATAGGAATACATGGATAATGTTAAGAAATTTTATCTAGCCAGTGTGGAATCTGCTGATTTTAAAAATGCTGCAGAGGAAAGTCGAAAGATGATTAATTCCTGGGTGGAGAGCCAAACCAATGGTAGGTTATGAGAGAGTCACTCATTAAAGATCACCGCTGAGTCCCCACTGCGTGTGAACACAGTGCTGGACCCTGACTGGGCTGCTGGGAACGGGGTGAGATGAGATTGGAGAGGGTGGGGAGGCCCTGCAGGGGGTGGACGGTCCACATCAGTGAGGAGAGAAACCGGTGCGGGGGGCTCCCAGGACCAGCCCCCTGCAGGCACAGCTGAGTCTGGATGACAGTGTCTTTTTGGATCCCAAGTCTCTGCTCAGACTTCAGATTGATTCATAAGTTTCTCTTTAAATTGAAGGCTTAACTTCTGGATTATAATACCTAAGAGAAAATATGCAGAGTCCACCTTTGCTTTCTTAACTGGGAAACAAGCCACTCTCCTTTAAACCATCCTTCTTGCAGAAATGACCACCTGCAGGAGGAGGCTCCTGGCCCACATCCCCCTCCCACAGGATTGTCACAGGTGTCCTCCCCACCCAGGGAGGGGGCTGGACAACGTCTGCATCCCATGAACCACATCCTACCTCCCTTCCGAAATATAGGCTTAACCTACGGCAATTCCATGTGCAGAATAAAGAAGAAGACAGGGAATGGAAACAAGAGACAAAGCTATTGAGGGAACAGGAAGGGAGGAAAGGGAAGGAAGAAAACTGACCAGTAAAGATCAGCTGAAACCAGTTCTGATGCACAAGGTATTGTCAGAATTGATGACCCAGGATTCCTGGGTCAGGAAGAGCCCCTGGAGGAGGGCACAGCAACCCACTCCAGTATTCCTGCCTGGAGAATCCCCTGGACGGAGGAGCCTGGCAGGCTGCAGTCCATGGGCTCACAGACTCGGACATGACTGAAGAGGCTTAGCACAGCATGGCATCTTAAGTGTCAGAAATCAGTTCATGAGGATTCCTGTGAGGGGACTGATGTCCCCACACACACAGACTGAACACCTTCCCAGTCAGGAGCAGGGGCGTCCCCATCAGGCCGACTCCATCAGGCTGGGGCCATGAGCAAAGCCTCACCTGGTGAACCGCTGGGCATGGAGTCCCTCACGGGCTGACTTGGGTGAATATTTCATCATCACTTGTAACTTTCAAAGCGTCTGACAGATAAACCACTCATGCCTGTCATGACAGACCTTTGATTTTCTGTCTTTGCAGAAAAAATCAAGGACCTGTTTCCCAAAGACTCTCTTGACAGCTCTACTGTTCTGGTTCTGGTGAACGCCGTCTATTTCAAAGGGCAGTGGAACCAGAAATTTGAGAAAGAAAGTACTGTGGAGGAAAAATTTTGGCTGAACAAGGTATTGTCTGTAATTTATGTATATAACAAAGTGTAGCTACACATGCACTGTGAAATTTAAATACATAGTAATTAATATATAACTGCATATATAAGATAGAATTTGTCAAGACTTATTTTCTTGTCCTTTTTTGAACTTTATTTACGTGGGATTCCTTGAAGAAACTCTTATCTCTAAGACACAGATTTCCCAGATCATCTCTTAGGAGGCTGGGTTTGGTATCTCAATAAGATTAACCTTTTTTTTTTGGACTAATGCTCACTTGGCATTCTTTTTGCACATGAATTTATTGCAGGATACGAGTAAATCTGTGCAGATGATGAAACAAACCAATCGTTTCAATTTCGTGTCACTGGAGGACGTGCAAGCCAAGATCCTGGAAATCCCGTACAAAGGCGAAGAGCTAAGCATGATGGTGCTGCTGCCCAATGAAGTAGATGGTCTACAGAAGGTAAGACCTGATATTTATAGTGCTTCATGCTATTTCTTAAATTTCCAGTGATACAGTGCTTGTATGGGCTGCTCATAGATTGGTGGTACTGGCTGGCAGCATAGAACAAAAAAAATAATAATAGCATCAGTATCTTAACTATCAGTGGCTCAATAGGAAAGAATCTGCCTACAATGTGCAAGCCACAGGAGACATGGGTTCAGTCCCTGGGTCAGGAAGATCCACTGGAGGAGGAAATGACAACCCACTCCAGTATTTCTGCCTGGGAAATCCCACGGACAGAGGCGCCTGGAGGGATACAGACCATGGGGTCACAGAAAGAGTCAGACATGACTTTCACATGAAACAAATGTTGTTTCATTTATGTGTGCATATTAAATACATACACATCTATACATTTGTATAGACACTTCTATATATGCATATGTGTGTGTACATAGGTACATAAAAATAGCAAACTTATAAATATATAAAAACATTTATTTGATCATATGATATATATTCAGGACTGTTATTTTTTCCTCCTCAGACAAAATCTAATACACTGAATCTCCTGTATTCATGTTTACTGTTAAAATAAAGGTTTCCCAGATGTTTCCAACCAAGGTTGGTGGGCTCCATGACCAGTGAGAATCCTGACAGTTGTTCCTTTCCCACTGTTACAGCTTGAAGGTCAGCTCACTGCTGAGAAGTTAATAGAGTGGACGAGCCCACAGAATCTGGGGAAGACACAAGTGGATTTATACCTGCCTCGGTTTAAAGTGGAAGAGAGCTATGACCTCGTGCCCACACTGAAAGCCCTGGGGATGGTGGACGCCTTCAATGACAGGGCTGCCGACTTCTCGGGCATGACTGGGAGACGTGATCTGGTGGTGTCGACGGTCGTCCACAAGTCCTTTGTGGAGGTGACCGAGGAGGGCACGGAGGCCGCGGCTGCTACGGGTGTGGGTGTTGCTTTAACATCAGCACCGTTTCATGAGAGTTTCCGCTGCGATCACCCCTTCCTGTTCTTCATCAAGCACATCAAGACCAACAGCATCCTCTTCTGGGGCCGAGTCTCTTCCCCTTAGACGACCTTGGCCAGCGGCCACACTCGGGGACGTTCAGAGAGCTGTTCCTGGAGCTTGAATGCTGGTGTAACAATCTCCCTTGGATTTATTTTCCTTTCCAAACTTATAGTCACCACTGAGAATGTATTGGATGAAATATTATGTTTGTCTGTCTCTCTCTTTCTACAAACACATGTAACCTACTCTATTCCCCATAAAAACTCCTCCTTGGACAAAATGTTCACTATATTTTAAAAACTTATTTCCATACTCTATCTTCTTCTAACTTTGAAATATCATAGCTCCTATTTCAAAAGTTATATTTACTTTTCAAACCTAGACATTCACATTTATTTGAGTTCAGGTGGTATGTGGGACCCTTACATGTCTAAATTTTTTAATTGTCTGAAATGCATTATCAATAAAACCATGGCTTGTTCATGTCGTTTGTTGCTCATCCTTTTTTTTCTTTTCAACAAAGTGCAAGTGACCCACCACACATAGAAAAGATCATATAGAAAGATATTATCACATATAGAAAATCAAGAGTACAGCATGATGAGGTTAAAAGGGTAGACTGTTATCAGAACATGAAAGACTTTGTAACCCATGTTGAGAGGTTAAATATAAGCATCTAGAACTCAAACTTGGGATATGAACTGAATCTCTAAATAGATAAGACAGATGATATAAATTTTAGAGTTACTGAGAGAAATATGGTAATTGTAGCTGAAGGCAAAGATGGGATAAGACTGGGAGAGCATATAGTGAGAAGAAGGGCTGCCATATGATCCTGAAGTCCACCAATCTGTAAATGTCAAGAATTGACAAATTTTGTTTCCTAAAACATAACTTTTCTCAGGGCAAGAAGAATCATTTGGAGGTGATATGTTTATTACATAGATTGGCATGATGGTTTCACACATATATACTCACCTCAAAACTCATGTCGTTCATACATTAAATATGTACAGCTCTTTATACATCATTCGTACATGAAGAAAGTTATTTTTGAACAGAAAGTAATAAAATCAATATGTGATTTTAAACATAAAGATAATAGATGCTTAATAAAGAATATAATGCATATACACCACAAGACAGGCTTCCCTGGTGGTGCAGTGGTAAGGAATCTGACTGCCAAGCAGGAGACCTGGGTAAAAAAAGAGTTGGACATGATGTAGTGACTAAATAACACTACACCACAGGGTACCAACGTGTCCCCATTGGCTTGGAGACAGCTAGAGGGGGGACCGGGATGGGGAATACTTGTAAATCTATGGCTGATTCATATCAATGTATGACAAAACGCACTGAAATGTTGTGAAGTAATTAGCCTCCAACTAATAAAAAAATTTAAAAAATAAATTTTAAAAATTTAAAAATAAATAAATAAATAAAAGACTGGTCAAACCCTGTGTGCAGAAAATGTGGATCAACCGGAACTCTCCCACACCACTGGTAGGGATATGAAAGCTGCAACCACTTAGGAAAACAGTCTTGAAATTTTATTTTTTCCATCTTTATGAAAATATTATTGGCCCACAGCACTGAGTAAGTTGAAGGTGAACATGTGGTACACTCATTTTCTACATACAAATCTGATACACTTATTTTCTACAAAATGACCACCAGTGCAGTTTGCATTAACACCACTCTCTCATCACAGTATTGTCATTTCTTTTTCGGGAGGGGTGTTGTTCAAGAACAGCTGTCACACTGTTGATCTCTAAGGGAGAGGGGAAGCAGGGGTCTCCTATGCTGCCATCTGGGTGATGTCTCCAGAAAACCATGTATCTCCTTGGCTTAGAAATGCACTTCTAGAGAGTCTTTCTCAAGTATGCAAAGTGGCACATATCAGTACTTTCTTACAAAGTTAAAAGTATGACCAGATGATTACCAGACCATTAATTCCACATCCTGATTTTGCCCAAGAGATATGAACACATCCACCACAAAAGGACTAGGACACAAATGTTCACTGAAGCCTTATTCGTAATGGCCAAAAAGCTGGCAAAACCTCAGATGTCTAACAGCTGAACAAAACACGTGAACGAAAATACAAACCAAAGAATAGTACTTAGAGATAAAAAGGAAAAAACTACTGAAGCAACGTTGAGTTAAACTCCTACACGCTATGCTGTGCAAACAGGAAACTGAAAAGAATGAGTACATATTACGTAATTCCACTTACATGACAATTTTATACTATGAATAACTGTAGTTGGGCTTCCCTGGTGGCTCAGTGGTAAAGAACCGCCTGAAAATGCAGGAGACATGGATTTGATCCCTGGGTTGGAAAGATCCCTGGAGAAGGGAATGGCTACCCACTCCAGTATTCTTGCCTGGAGAATCCCATGGACAGAGAAGCCTGGCGGACTACAGTCCATGGGGTTGCAAAGAGTCAGACACGACCGAGCTACTAATCAACAACAAATGTAGTTACATCTCAATACAAGAGACCTTTGAAACACTTAGAACAATACGATCACAGGAAATAACAGTAAAAAATACAAAAAAGTGATAGACAATTATAAACATGAAGGCTAGTATTTGATTGAATGAGATGGATCAGAGCATAATTTCTCTGTGCTATTTCACTTAAGATAAAGATGTACACTCCTAAACACTCGTTGGTTGTGTGGCTAGCATAGCGTCTTGAGCTTTGCTACTGGCAGGTTGAATCACTAAACATTTCCAGAGGTAAAATAAATGAGGAATCACCTTCACAAGAGAAGACGTTTATGATCAGATTAATAACACAAAGTTTATATATTAATTGAATACAACACACTGTTATTGGCAAGAAATTTTATAAGTTTCATTCACGGGTTTAACCCAACATACCTTAAAACTATATAACCACTGAACACTCCAAGTTTTGGTATTTCCTTGTGTCTGAATAAGTATCAGGAATAACATAAAAATGTGTCCAGTGTAAACTTATAGGTAGAAATATCACATTTAGTTTCAGTAGATTTCCAGATGCTCCTCTGGTTGGGTCTCGAAGAGAACCCAATCTGAAAATAGTGAAAGATTTGAGAAGTTATTAGTGAAAAGTTGTCATTACTCCTTCTGTCACCTTGCCTTATCTTATCTCCAAAACAAGTCATTCTGAGCTAAACTACTACCCTTCTGAAGCTGCACGCTTCACAGCTTACAGGAATCTGTAAGACAGGGAAGCAGAAGCCCTGTGAGTGGGCCTGTGCGTCTTGATCCATCAGTAAACCAGTTGTTGCTCCCGGGCATTTCTCATCAGGAAGATCTGAGGGAGGCGACAAGTTCACTGATCTTTTGTGAAATGTTGGCAGGTTGGGAAACCTGCCCTTGAGAACACAAGAGATTCTCAGGTAGCTAAGTTTGGAGACAGAACACAATCCCTTGAGATGTTAACGCTTCATACAATAATAATGCCTCCACAGGCACCTCGAGGCTCGCTCTAAGGTGTGTGTGTTGGGGGCAGCCTTCCAGCCTCAAGCACTCAGCTCTGAAGGTTCCAGGACCCCCGTCTGCGCAGGGGCCTCAGTCTCTCCGCCTCCCTCTGCACCGCCCTCCCTTCCACCTCTCTCCCTCTTTCTCCCTCTTTTCCTCTCCCTGCCTCCCTACACGCTCTCTCTGTCTGTCTCACCAAACACACACAGCATCTAAACAAGGGAGCTCGGTCAGCAGGGCTCCACCATTAAATACACCCCGGCTTTGGAACTAACCCTCTGGGAAGGCCTCGGGAAAAGTCACTACCGTGGCAGCCAGTTTCCCATGCTGCCTTCCCATCTCCACCCTTGAAACTGGGACTTTACCTCCTGGGGCTCTGAACTGCTGCCATGAGAAGTGGCCCCGAAACCAGGAACAAGCCAGAGTGCATCTCTCCCTCACCCCTCTGGGTTCTGGGAGGAGAAGAACCGCAGGAGCCACGACACAGCTGCTCCAAGAGAGTCGCCAAGAGGATGGCCTCGTGTCCGTGGCCACTTGAATTTGTCAAGGCTTATTTTCTTGTCCTTTTCTGAACTTTATTTACGTGGGATTCCTTGAAGAAACTCTTATCTCTAAGACACAGATTCCCCAGATCATCTCTTAGGAGGCTGAGTTTGGTATCTCAATAAGATTATCTTTTTTTTGGACTAATGCTCACTTGGCATTCTTTTTGCACACGAATTTATTGCAGGATACGAGTAAATCTGTGCAGATGATGAAACAAACCAATCGTTTCAATTTCGTGTCACTGGAGGACGTGCAAGCCAAGATCCTGGAAATCCCGTACAAGGGCGAAGAGCTAAGCATGACGGTGCTGCTGCCCAATGAAGTAGATGGTCTGCAGAAGGTAATACCTGGTACTTACAGTGCTTCATGCTATTGCTTAAATTTCTAGTGATACAATGCTTGTGTGGGCTGCTCATAGATTGGTGATACTGGCTGGCAGCATAGAACAACAACAAAAAAAGAGCATCAGTATCTTAAATATCAGTGGCTCAATGGTAAAGAATCCGCCTACAATGTGGGAGCCACAGGAGACATGGGTTCAATCCCTGGGTCAGGAAGATCCACTGGAGGAGGAAATGACAACCCACTCCAGTATTTCTGCCTGGGAAATCCCATGGACAGAAGCGCCTGGAGGGATACCAACCATGGGGTCACAGAAAGAGTCAGACATGACTTTCACATGAAACAAATGTTGTTTCATTTATGTGTGCATATTAAATACATACACATCTATACATTTGTATAGACATTTCCATATATGCATATGTGTGTGTACATAGGTACATAAAAATAGCAGTTATAAATATATAAAAACATTTATTTGATCATATGATATATATTCAGGACTCTCTTATTTTTTCCCCTCAGACAAAATCTAATACACTGAATCTCCTATACTCATGTTTACTGTTAAAATAACGGTTTCCCAGATGTTTCCAACCAAGGTTGGTGGGCTCCATGACCAGTGAGAATCCTGACAGTTGTTCCTTTCCCACTGTTACAGCTTGAAGGTCAGCTCACTGCTGAGAAGTTAATAGAGTGGACGAGCCCACAGAATCTGGGGAAGACACAAGTGGATTTATACCTGCCTCGGTTTAAAGTGGAAGAGAGCTATGACCTCGTGCCCACACTGAAAGCCCTGGGGATGGTGGACGCCTTCAATGACAGGGCTGCCGACTTCTCGGGCATGACTGGGAGACGTGATCTGGTGGTGTCGACGGTCGTCCACAAGTGCTTTGTGGAGGTGACCGAGGAGGGCACGGAGGCCACAGCTGCTTCCGGCGTAGAAATTACTGTAAGAGCAGGAAGAAATTCTGAGAGTTTCCGCTGCGATCACCCCTTCCTGTTCCTCATCAAGCACATCAAAACCAACAGCATCCTCTTCTGGGGCCGAGTCTCTTCCCCTTAGACGTCCTTGGCCAGCGGCCACACTCGGGGACGTTCAGAGAGCTGTTCCCGGAGCTTGAATGCTGGTGTAAAAGGTTCCCTTGGATTCATTTTCCTTTCCAATCTCACAGTCACCACTGAGCATGTACTGGTGGAAATATGAATACTACGTCTGTGTATCTCTCTACTTCTACAAACATATGTAAACTGACTCTATCTCCCCGTGATAACTCCTCTTTGCACAAAATGTTCAATATATTGTAAAAGATTAGCTGATTCATGTCAATGTAGGGCAAAAACCACCACAATATTGCAAACTAATTAGCCTCCAATTAAAATAAGTTAATAAAAAAAGATTATTTCTACACTCTATCTTCTACTAACCTTGAAATATCATAGCTCTTACTTCAAAAACTACATATACTATATTATATATACTGTAAGTCATATATACTCTTCACCTAGGCACTCACATTTATTTGAATTTAGGTGGTATGTGGGACACTTACATGTCTAAAGTTTTTGATTTTGTGAAATACATTATCAATAAAACAATGATTTATTCATGCCATTCATTGCTTTTCCTTTTTTTTCCTTATCAACAACATGTCAGTGAACCACCACACATAGAAAAGATAATTTAGAAAAATATTATCATATATAAAAATTCAAAATAATAGAGCATGATGAGGTTGAAGAGGTGGACTGTTACTAGAATGTGAAAGGCTTTATAACCCATGTTAAGAACTTAAATATAAGAGTCTAGAACTCAGAGATGAGATACGTACTGAATCTCTAAAGGTAAGGCAGACAATACCAACAATAGATAATAGTTACTGAGAGAACTATGGTAATTGTAGCGGAAGGCAAAGATGGGATCAGACTGGGGGAGTATATAGCAAGAAGGGCAGGCCTACACATGACCCTGAAATACACGAATACTTAAATGTCAAGTATTAGCAGTTTTTATTTCCTAAAACATAGCTCTCCCTAGGGCAGGAGGAATCTATGGGAGGTGACAGACATGTTTACTACATAGATTGGAGTGATGGTGTCACAGATGTATGCTCATCTCAAAACTCATGAAGTTGTATACGTTAAACATGTACAGCGCTTTCTAAATAGGTCATACATCAGTAAGGTTATTTTCGAATGGAACATAGTGAACATCAATATTTTGTGTGGTTTAAAAAATAAACATAAAGATAACAGAAGTTTAATAAAGAATATTCATACAAAATACCTCTCCCCAGTATACCACCTGGTCCCCATTGGGTTGGCCAAAGCTAAAATGACTGTTCAAACCCCATGTGGAGAGAACGTGGATCAGTCAGAACTCTCCTATACATCTGGTAGGGGTACAAAAGCTGCAACCATTTCAGAAAACTATCTTGAAATTTTAATTTTTCCATCTTTATTAAGATATAATTGACCTGTAACATTGAGCAAGAAGAAGGTGGACAACATGTGGATCTGACCCACTTATTTTCTGCAAAGTGATCACCATCCCAGCTCACACTGATACCTCTGCCACATCACATCATTACCATTTCTTCTTTGTGAGCTGTTTTTGTTCAAGAAGAGTTGTCTATTCTTGATCTATTGGGGGACAGGAGGCTAGGGTCTCCCAACACTGCCATCTAGGTGATGTTCCTCCAGAAAACTTGAAAATCTCCATGGCTGAGCAATGCCCTTCTAGAGAAAGTCTTTCTCAAGTGTGCAAGATACTCATACTGGTACTTTCTCATAAAGTCCAATGTATAGTGACCAGACAATCTAGTAATGCCATGGCTTGATTTTATCCAACACATGTGAATACAACCACCACAGAAGGACTAGCATACAAATGTTCATTGAAGTTTTATTCATAATGGCTGAAAAGCTGGCAAAGCCTCAAACTTTTATCAGAACTTTTATGGAAACAGAAGGATAGAAATCTCTGATTCCTACAACGACATAGATACAACCACACAGTACACTGTGCGAAAGCAGCAGCTGAACAGAGCGCGCTGCGGCACCTCAGCTCGGTGACAAGAGCGACGTGCTTAATCTCAGCACAGAGGAGACCTCTGAAACACAGAGCAACGTGATCACGGGAAACAAAGACAAAAATACCAAAAAAGATAAACAATCACTAAACATGGAAGCTAATATTTCACTCCGGCATCATCTGTCCGTGAGATGAATCAGAGCTTAATTAGGACTTCCTGGGAAGTTCAGATGGTGAAGAATCTGCCTGCAATACAGGAGACCCGGGATCGATCCCTAGATAGAGAAACTCCCCTGGAGAATGGAATGGCAACCCACTCCAGTAGTCTTGCCTGGAGAATCCCATGAATGTGGAAGCCTTGGGGGCCACAGTCCATGGGGTGGCAAAGAGTTGGACACGACTGAGGGACTAACTCTAAGGGTGGCCACAGAAAGTGAGTTTGAGACAGAAAGTCAGAGGCGTGGAGGACAGCTGAAGACAGGATTAAAAGAAAGAGGACTCAACAAGTGACAAGTCTTTCAGAAAAATCACGGTAAAGACCGAGAGGTCCCATCAGGAGGCGATGAGGAGGTCACTGCTGGGTTCCAGCAGGAAGGTTTCAGAGGTGGGATTGGTTAGACTATAGTGGATAGAGGGGCACATGAGGAACCTGCCCCCACCTGAGTAAGCCTCAGCCTGGAAGACAAAGCACAGATGTCCTCAGTGTCTCAGTGTTCTGCAGACAAACCATATGCAAATCATCTATCACAATAGGCGTTATATAGCACCCAGCCCATCTCTACATTTCTCCAGCAAGCAGGTCCCCTACGTTCCCAGGATTACATTTCAATAATCAACTGCCCCTCTTTCCCACCCACAAGCAAAATGATAACTACTCATCACTTTGCAACATGCTTTTTCTTCACTGGACACTCTATTTGAAGATGTATCCTTTTTGGCACATGAATATCTGACACATTTATGTTCATTTCATTTATGAACATAAATGAACAATTATGTTCAGATTAATTTTTGCCCTTTCCGTCTCCAGGGGATCCTCCCAACCGAAGGATCAAACCCGAGTCTTTCGCATTGCAGACCAAGTCTTTACCATCTGAGCCACCAGGGAAGCCTATTTACGTTCAGAGCTGCTGGATATTCCATTGTGTAAACCTTTATTTCCCTTCTTCTTTAATATATGTATTTTTTCTACTGTCATGATCAACAGTTCTGCAATTCATCTTCTCAAACATGTCTCCTTCAGCACAGTATGTGTGTCATCACAGGGTGCATGTTTAAACAGAGACTTGGTGAGTCTTAATTATACTGCTGGGAGAAATATCAATAACCCCAGATATGCGGATGACACCACCCTTATGGCAGAAAGTGAAGAAGAACTAAAGAGCTTCTTGATGAAAGTGAAAGTGGAGAGTGAAAAAGTTGACTTAAAGTTCAACATTCAGAAAACTAAGATCATGGCCCATCCAGTCCCATCACTTCATGGCAAATAGATGGGGAGACAGTGGAAGCAGTGGCTGACTCTATTTTGGGGGGCTCCAAAATCACTGCAGATGGTGATTGCAGCCATGAAATTAAAAGACACTTACTCCTTGGAAGGAAAGTTATGACCAACCTAGACAGCATATGAAAAAGCAGAGACATTACTTTGCCAACAAAGGTCCATCTAGTCAAGGCTATGGTTTTTCCAGTAGTCATGTACGGATGTGAGAGTTGGACTCTAAAGAAAACTGAGCACTGAAGAATTGATGCTTTTGAACTGTGGTGTTGGAGAAGACTCTTGAGAGTCGCTTGGACTGAAAGGAGATCCAACCAGCCCATCCTAAAGGAAATCAGTCCTGGGTGTTCATTGGAAGGACTGATGCTGAAGCTGAAACTCCAATACTTTGGCCACCTGATGAGAAGAGCTGACTCATTTATAAAGACCCTGATGCTGGGAAGGATTGAGGGCGGGAGGAGAAGGGGACGACAGAGGATGAGATGGATGGATGGCATCACCGACTCAATGGACATGAGTTTGAAAAAGTCTTGATGACTGTCGCTTTGTGGTATAATCTGAAGTCAGGTAGATTGATTCCTCCAGTTCCATTCTTCTCTCTCAAGACTGCTTTGGCAGTTTGGGTTCTTTTGTGTTTCCATACGAATTGTAAAATTTTTTGTTCTAGTTCTGTGAAAAATGTCATTGGTAATTTGATAAGGATCACATGGAATCTGTAAATTGTCCTTGGTAGTATGCTCATTTTCACAGTATTGATTCTTCCTACCCAGGAGCATGGCCTATCTATCCATCTGTTTATGTCATCTTTGATTTCTTTCAATAGTGTCTTATAATTTTCTGTATACAGTTCTTTTTTCTGCTTAGGTAAGTTTATTCCTAGATGTTTAATTCTTTTTGTGGCAATGGTGATTGGGATTGATTCCTTAATTTCTCTTTCTGGTTTTTCATTGTTAGTATATAGAAATGCAAGTGATTTCTGTGTATTGATTTTGAATCCTGCAACTTTGCTAAATTCACTGATCAGCTTGAGTAATTTTCTGATACTATCTTTATGGTTTTCTACATATAGTATCATCTCACCTGCAAACAGTGAGAGCTTTACTTCTTCTTTTCCGATCTGGATTCCATTCATTTCTTTTTCTTCTCAGATTGCTGTAGCTAGGACTTCCAGAACTATGTTGAATAATAGTGGTGAAAGTGGACACCCTTGTCTTGTTCCTGATGTTAGGGAGAATGCTTTCAGCTTTTCATCATTGAGAATAAAGTTTGCTGTAGGCTTATCATATACGGCCTTTACTATGTTGACATAGGTTCCTTCTATGCCCATATTTTTCAGAATTTTAATCATAAATGGTGCTGAATTTTGTCAAAAGTTTTTCCTGCATCTTTTGTGATTATCATATAGTTTTTATCTTTCAATTTGTTAGTTGGTGTATCACATTAATTGATTTGTATATATTGAAGAATCCTTGCATCCCTGGAATAAACCCAACTTGATCATGTTGTACAAGCTTTTTGATGTGTTGCTGAATTCTGTTTGCTAAAATTTTGCTGAGGATTTTTGCATCAACGTTCTTCAGTGATATTGGCCTGTCGTTTTCTTTTTGTGTGTTGTCTTTGTCTAGTTTTGGTATCACAGTTATGGTGGCCTCATAGAATGAGTTTGGAAGTGTTCCTTCCTCCACAATTTTTTTAAAGAGTTTTAGAAGGATAGGCATTAGCTCTTCTCTAAATGTTTGATAGAATTCTCCTGTGAAGCCATCTGTTCCTGGGCTTTTGTTTTGGGGGAGATTTTTTATCACAGCTTCAATTTCAGTGTCTTCTCATTGGGTTGTTCATTATTTCTATTTCTTCTTGGTTCAGTCTTGGAAGGTTGAACTTTTCTAAGAATCTGTCCATTTCTTCAAAGTTATCCATCTTATTGCCATATAGTTGTTCATAATAGTCTCTTATAATCCTTTGTATTTCTGCATTGTGTGTTGTAACTTCCCTTTCCATTTCTAATTTTGTTGATTTGTTTCTTCTTTGTTTCTTGATGAGTCTGGCTAAAGGCTTGTAAATTTTGTTTATCTTTTCAAAGAACCAGCTTTTAGTTTCATCATCTTTATGATTGTTTCTTTCATTTCTTTTTCATTTATTTCTGCTCGGATCTTTATGATTTTTTCCTATTACTAATTTTGGGTGTTTTTTATTCTTCTTTTTCCAGTTGTTTTAGGGGTAAAGTTAGGTTGTCTCTTCAATGTTTTTCTTGTTTCTTGAGGTAAGGTTGTATTGCTATAAACTTCCCTCTTAGAACTGCTTTTGCTGCATCCCATAGGTTTTGAGTTGTCGTGTTTTCATTGTCATTTGTTTCTAGAAATTTTTTTTTCCCCCTTTGCTTTTTTCAGTAACCTGTTGGTTATTTAGAAAGGTGTTGTTTAATCTCCATGTGTTTTTTTGCAGTTTTTTTTCTCATAAATGATATCTAGTCTCATAGCATTGTGGTCAGAGAAGATGCTTGATATGATTTCAATTTTCTTAAATTTACTGAGGCTTGATTTGTCACCCATGATGTGGTCAATCCTGGAGAATGTTCCATGAGCAGTTGAGAAGAAGGTGTATTCTTCTGCATTTGGATGGAAGGTCCTGGACATATCAGTGAGATCCATCTCATCTAATGTTATCACTTAAGACTTGTGTTTCCTTATTAATTTTCTGTTTTGATGATCTGTCCATTGGTGTCACTGGGTGTTAAAGTCTCCTACTATTATTGCGTTATTGTCAGTTTCTCCTTTTAAGTCTGTTAGTGTTTGTCTTATGTACTTAGGTGCTCCTATGATGGGTGCATAGATACTTACAATTGTTATGTCTTCCTCTTGGATTGATCCCTTGATCATTACATGGTGTCCTTCCTTATCTCTTGTAATCTTCTTTATTTTAAGGTCTAATTTATCTGATATAAGGATTGCTATCCAGCGTTCTTTTGCTTCTCATTTGCATGGAATATATTTTTCTATCCTCTCACTTTCCTTGCCGGCTACACTAATCTTGGATGCAGAGTTTTCCCTTTCAGTACTTTAAATATATCCTGTCATTCCCTTCTGGCCTGTAGAGTTTCTACTGAAAGATCAGCTGTTAAACGTGTGGGGTTTCCTTTGTAAGTTACTTGTTGCTTTTCCCTTGCTGCTTTTAATATTCTTTCTTTGTGTTCAGTCTTTGTTAGATATGTATGTGTCTTGGCATGTTTCTCCTGGGTTTATCCTGTACGGGACTCTTTGTGCCTCTTGGACTTGATTGACAATTTTCTTTTCCATGTTGGGGAAATTTTCAACTATAATCTCTTCAAAAATTTTCTCATACCCTTTCTTTATCTCTTCTTCTTCTGGGACCCCTATAATTTGCATGTTGGTGCATGTGATATTGTCCCAGAGGTCTCTGAGACTATCCTCAGTTCTTTTCATTGTTTTTACTTTATTCTACTCTTCAGAAGTTATTTCCATCATTTTACCTTCCAGCTCACTGATTCATTCTTCCGCTTCAGATATGCTGCTATTGATTCTTTCTAGAGTATTTTTAATTTCAGTAATTATATTGTTTGTCTCTGTATGTCTATTCTTTAATTCTTCTAGGTATTTGCTAATTAATTCCTGCATTTTCACCATTTTGTTTTCAAGGTTTTTGATCATCTTTACTATTATTATTCTAAATTCTTTTTCAGGTAGCTCGCCTATTTCCTTTTCATTTATTTAGACATCTGTATTCTGGTTTGTTCCTTAATTTGTGTGGTATTTCTCTACCTTTTCATTATTTTTTTTCCCCTATTTTTTTTTAACTTATTGTTTGAGTTCTCCTTTTCCCAGGCTTTAAAGTTGAGTTCTTTCTCCCTTTTGGTTTCTGCCCTCCTAAGGTTGGTCCAGTGGTTTGTGTAAGCTTTGTGTAGGGTGAGATTGGTGCTGAGCTTTTCTGTTTGCTTGTTTTTCCTCTGATGGGCAAGGCTGAGTGAGGTGGTAATCCTGTCTGCTGATGATTTGGTTTGTATTTTTGTTTGTTTGTTGATTAGTTGAGGTATCCTGCACAGGATGCTACTGGTGGTTGGGTGATGCCGGGTCTTGTTTACAAGTGGTTTTCTTTGGGTGAATTCTCACTATTTGATACTCCCTGGGGTTATTTCTCTGGTAGCCTATGGTCTTGGAGTCAGTTCTCCCACTCCAAAGGTTCAGGGCTTGATCTCTGGTCAGAAACAAAGATTCCACAAATGGTTTGTTATGGCATTAAGTGAGATTAAAACAAATACCCAAAAACGAGAAAGCAAAGATGAACCCCAGACAAATGGCAGTTACAAAATCAGGCAAATAATAATTAAAATGATGGAATATGCACAATACATACACACCCATAAGCAAAGTCAAAACAGTCCAACAATTATAAAGTACAGTAGACTGACCTGGTGAACAAAGGAAACCAAAACCTACATTTACCAGTTAAGACTAAAACTAACTAAATCACAAACTGGAAAATAAAACTAAAGCAAGGTGCCAAATGGGGAATAAAGCAATGAAAACAAAACTAACAAATATGTTGAAAGGAAAGGAAAGAAAGAAAAGATATGCAAGTTAAATAGGGGTAGATGAAGAAGATTTATATACATCAAAGATTAACTGCAAGGGGAAAAGAACAGTAGAAAAGGCAAACAAAGGAATAAATATACAAGAAATATAATAGGTTCAAAAAATTAAAATTATATAAAAAAGAAAAGAAAAAAGGGAAGAAGAAAGAAAAAAGGGGAGGAGGGAGGAAAATTCCACCAAACTGCAAAAGCCCAACATAGAGGCAGAGGTTTATAACAACAATAAAAAGTATGACTGAATATACACATATACCCTAACCCATAAGCAAAATTAAAACAGTCCAACAAAAATAAAGTACAATAGACTGACCCGGCAAACAAAGGAAACCAAAAATTATATCTACCAGTTAAGAACAAAACTAACTAAAGCACAAACTGGAAAACAAAACTAAAGCAAGGTGCCAATTGGGGGATAAAGTAATGAAAATAAAACTAGCAAATATGTTGAGGGGAAAGGAAAAAAAGAAAAAATAGATATGCAAAGTTAAATAGAAGCAGGTAAGATTTATATCCAGTGAAGATTAACTGCAAGGGGAAAACAACAGTAGGAAAAGCAAACAAAGGTATAAATGTATAAAAATAATAATAGTAATAATAAATTTTTAAAAAACAAAGAAGAAAGGAGAAAAAAAAAACGGGGTTCGGGGGGAACTCCACAGAACTGCAAAAGCCCAATGTAGAGGCAGAGGTTTATAACAACAATAAAAAATGTGACTGAAGAATAAAAAAAAATTCAGAAGTTTAATTGGATTTCATGGTGCCAATAAAATCAACAACAATAGAGGGCAAAGGAAAAAAAAAAGAAAGAATCCAAAAGAATCTACAGAACAAGTCAAAACATAAGAATAATAAATGTTTTCCTTGAGTCACTGCTGTCAGAGTCCTTTCCCTCGCTGGGAGTCACAGTCCCCCTCACCTCCCTAGGATGCCCTCCAACACTGTGCTGATCTCTAGACCTGCTGTGGGGGCAGCTCAGATTCTAATCTGGTCCTGCTCCTGTGTGTTCTTGCCTCCAATGTCCACAGCTATCAGAACTAGTACGTTTTCTTTTGTGGGAGCTCTCAATGGCCTTTTATAGATCCCATAGACGCAGAGTCTGCCTATTGATCATGTAGATTTAACCTGCAGCTTGTACAGCTGGTGGGAGGTTTTTGGGTCTTCTTCCTCAGTCACACAGCGCCTAGGTTTCAACTGTGGTTTTATGTCCACCTCTGCATGTGGGTCATCCACTGGGGTTTGCCCCTGAGGCTGTCCTGGAGGACTTGGGTTTGCCCCTGTGAGGGCCAGGTGTGGAGGTGGTGCAGCTGCTTGGGTCTCAGGGGTTCTGGCAGCACCAGGTACTCAGGGAAGTTTGCAGCTAGGGCAGCAGGAAATATAGTGCTCGAAAAAGGTATGGCAAGCATTATTGGCCAATGCGCTCCAGTATTCTTCCCTGGAGAACACTCCTGACAGAGGAGCCTGGCAGGCCACAGTCTGCAGAGTCACAAAGAGTTGGACACAGTGCAACCCTGTATACATAGATGCAAGATTTTTTTTGCCTCTGCTGAGAGTTGAGCGTGAAGGTGGCACGGCTGCTTGGCTTTCGGGGACCCTGGCAGTGCCAGGGTTCAGGGACACAGACTGTGTCTGCCGCTGGAGTTATGGCCCTAAAGTGAAAGTCGCTCAGTCATGTCCGACTCTTTGCAACTCCATGGACTATAGAGTCCATAGAATTCTCCAGGCAAGAATACTGGAGTGGGGAGCCTTTCCCTTCTCCAGGGGATCTTCCCAACCCAGGTATTGAACCCAGGTCTCCTGCATTGCATGCAGATTCTTTACCCACTGAACCACAAGGGAAGCTTAAGAAGGCTGGAGTGGGTAGCCTATCCCTTTTCCAGCATATCTTCCCAACTCAGGAATCGATCCAGGGTCTCCTGCACTGCAGGCAGATTCTTTACCAATTGAGCTATCAGGGAAGCCCTATCAGAGTCCTTCAGAGTCTTTTTTGAGCCTCCTGTAGCTGGCAATCAGAAGGCCTCTTTGGCCAGTCTTTCTCCATAGCTCCACCGGGTCAGGCACTTAGAGGGCTCCCTGGCTGGGGTCCTTCTCTGTAGTTCGGCACATCAGGCACTTAAAGGGGCACCCTGGGTGGGGCCCTACTCTGTAGTTCAGTGAGTCAGGCATTTGATGGGCCAGCCTCTCTATTGTTCAGGAGCCAATGCTGGTGTATGGAGAGAGAGAGGCTATGGTGATGGCTCCACCCACTACATGTGACTCAGCAGGATCGCCTTGCTTCCATGGCTGCCTGGCTTGCCTTCACAGGCATTTTCTACCACGATCTCCTCCCTCACATCCCCTTAATCCGTCTCTCCGCAGTCAACAGCAGCCCTCACCCTGGGATTACTCCACAATCCCTAAACTCCAGCTCCCAGCCACTGCACCTTCCAAGGGATCTGCATCTCTGCCGGGCACATGTATGGCTGTGGCAAGGACTGTCTCACTCTCATTACATTTAGGCTGTCACAGGTCAGCTGTTTCACTCTCGCCTTAAATGTGTCTCCTCTGACTCAGACATTGCCCACATGTGGGGATTGGACCCCTGCTTCAGTTCCCCCACCTGCCGAGGGCAGGTCCAGTCCTACTAACACTCCTGTTTTTCCCCCTACTTCCTTCCTCCTACCAAGTTTTGAGTGGTTCTATATATTCTTTTTCACTGGTCAGGTCCTCCTGTCCACTCTTAGCTGGTGTTATGCAAGCACTTCTGTGTTTGAAGGTGTATTCCTGATGTGTCCGTGGAGAGAGACATAGTCCACGTTCCCCCACTCCTCCATCATCTTGTTCTCCCTCCAACAATCACATAGCATGAAGTATTGCCAAATTACTTGTACTATCTAGCATTTTTATCAGCACTATATCAGTAATTCTCCTCTACATCACACCATTTCCTACATGATACCAATACTTAGAATTTTTTTTTAATGTCAGCTTTATTGCTGTTAATCTCACTGTGGTACTATGTGCATTTTACTGACCTAGAAAGATTAAGAATCTTACTGCTGTAAATATATCTATTTTTATGTAGGATTTCCTTGTCAAGATCCTTGAAAAATGTTTTTCAGATTTCTGTTGGATGACCTTCCTATCCCATCATAAGAAAGCAGCTGATCCTACACATTGTCACAGTAGCAACTATGTACCACAGTCACTGAGGTCCCAACACCTGCCTTCCACTTGCACTTCATGCCCCGCCTCCATCACTGATAACTTGATGCTACACGTGCATCTACACCTCTGCCCTAGTGCCTCTCAGCATGTGCCTCTCAGTATGGGGCAGCTGTTGTTACTGTCGACAAGTCACGTCCAATTCTTTGTGACCCCATGGACTGCAGCACGCCAGGCCTCCCTGTCCTTCAGTATCTCCCAGGGTTTGCTCAAACTCATGTCCATTGAGTCATCCAACCATCTCGTCTTCTGTCATCCTCTTCCCCTTCTGCCTTCAATCTTTCCCAGCATTAGGGTCTTTTCCAATGAGTCAGCTGTTTCCTGACTCAATATGGGATAGATCCAATCCCAAAATCCCTGTCAAAGATATTTCTTCTAAAGCCGTTTGCTCACTGTACTAGTCAAGTGTCTAGCAGAGAACAAATGACTCCAGTCAAAGTGGGTGATTAAGGAAAGTTGAATAAGGGGACTATACAAAGTACGCTCAGGGCTTCCCAAGTGGTACTGGTGGTAAACACCAGTCTGCTAATGCAGGAGCTGTAAGAGACTCAGGTTCAATCCCAGGGCCAGGAAGACTCCCTGGAGGAGAGCATGGCAACCCACTCCAGTATTCTTGCTGGGACAACCCTGTGGACAGAAGAACCTGGCGAGCTACAGTCCAAGGGGTCACAAAGACTCAGACAGGACCAAAGCAACTTAGTGCGCACACACACATGCACGAAGTATGCTCAGGGCTAAAAGAAACCAAGAAAAAGTGGGGACGCATGAAGGGACAGCAGCTGGGAAGAGACCTTGCCACTCCTAGGCATACATCAAGGGCAGGAATCGTGGCAAAATCAGGAGAAGGTAGCTGTAGCTGCAGAAAAGCTGCCCAATAATGTCCCCGGGCTTTGGGAAAGAAATGCAGCCATTTCTTGACAACCCAGCTGAGAGAAGTGGGGTCACTGAGCAGCCGGACCTCACCCAGCTGCGGGTCTACTCGTGGTGCCCCCCACAGACCAGACGCAACATTCTCCAGAGGACCAGAACCCTGATTATGTCTCCCTGCATCTATGCCTCCTGGGGACACAAGAGGTTGAGACAGTGAAAGATGAAACTGGAGAAGCAAAATAAAATTCCGAGCATATCCATGATTTCCCATGTAATCAAGTTTCTTCTTCCCTTTGGAACTTTATCACTTCATTAATGCTCCAGTGACAGGCATTAGCAATAATTAACATTGCTTTAAATAAAGAGCATATTTAAATAGATAAGGAAGACCATGGATACAAATAACAAAAGAACAAAAGACATGACTAGATTTTCACAAACAAGGAGATTGGACTGGAACAGAGCTGGAACATAGAGTGAGCATGGCTTCCATCCATTACCTATGGAATACAAGGTTGGAAGACACTGAAAAGGCTGAACGCACTGAGGATGAAGAGCAAAATCATAACTGAGGGAGAGGTGATCAATTAGTGAATACTAAGGAGCAATATACAAGATGGCAGGTGGGCACATGGTAAGATACCTGCATGTCAGAAACTTGACAAGAAGCATCAAGACAAAGAAAGAAGAACGGCTGGGAAAGAGTGGAAACAAGAGGAAGAGAGGACGATGTTTTCTGGCTTCACAATATGAAGTAGGAGAATGAGGAGGTGCCTCTAAGAAAAGATCAGAGGACATGCAATCATGGGGAAAATCCACATTTCAGATGAAGCAAGGAGGAAGAGGGACAGTCCTAGGAAAACAGAGAGTCTAGCAGATTTCCTGGCAGCAGAACTGGAAAGCCAAGATGAAGCAAAGCACTACTTCTAAGAGACCCGCAAGTGACAGGGTGGAATGGTGATAAGCAGAGAGCAGAGAGACTGTCTTGGGTGGAATTGGATTTGTGGGAGTTGGGGGAACAGTGGTGATGAATGAATTGTCTCAATCTTCCACGGCACACCTACAGATGAGAGCATTCCCTAACTAGGGGAAAGCTGTAATCGGCAGATAGCCTATTATTGGATGCTTGGAGGATCTTTCAAGTAACCACCTTACCTGCAGGCGGGCACAACCGCACACTTGCCCCCTAGGTTGTGCAACTCAGTAATGCTGACAAATCACCGTACTCCTCACAAGGAAGTAGAAAACAGTAGGAAAACAGGAACTATTCTTAACCAACCTACATAGGTATTACAAATAGTGGGATGGATCCTCCAAGTGTCATTTCCTCCTAGCTTTATTGGGTTCTGGACTCATGATGCCAGTGACCTTAGCGTCTTCAGAAAATACCCAAAGACAGGTTGGCAAGCAATGAATTGAAAAATCGTCTGAGAATTGCTGAGTCTCCTGTGACACTGTATGATATCAGTGTCTCAACCTTGCCTATTACACTCCAGGAGCACTTTTCAAAAGGAGGGAAAGGTATCACATGGCTTCTTATTTGAACTAACCCAGGTTCACTCTAAAATTTTAGCAAAACCCTTGTCCTCATCAGTTAGTGCCTTTCCCTCAAAGCCAGCCTCTGCACCACCAGCCTCGGTAACTCAGTCACAGGAGGAATCAGCTCAGTCAGTGGTTCCCTTGAGTCCTCGTCTCCTGCTCTGTCCCCTGGGCCTCCTCCAGGCCCAGCCGGGGCTCCTTGCTTCTGTCTCTGGGCTCAGAGCCCTTTCTCTTTGAGCCCAAAGACGTCCACCCTGCTCCGGCCCGGGGCCCTCCCGCTCTCTGGCAGCGCCCGTGACGCAGCCCTGACTGGGCGCTCTCATTCCTCAAGTCTGTCGTTTTTCACCCTGGGTCTTCTCTCCTGCTGTTTCCTTCTTCTTTAGACTCAGCTCCCCCAGCAGACTCCAGCAGACTCCACCCTCGCTCAGCCCACCCGTCTCAGCTCAGGGGTCTCTGACCGCCAGTGTCCGGGGGTCAGGACACACGTAACCAGGAGGCGCCCTAAGAGCAGCAGGGCTGAGCTCAGGAACCGCCTCTGCGGTTTCGACACACAGGTCTCCCCTCCTCCAGCTCGTGTCTCCAGCCCTGTGCTTCCGGGACCCTGTGGTGGGCGGGTCTTCCTGTGAGTGAGTGACTTGCTGGGACTGCAGACTCCGACCAAGCGCAGTACTGAGTGCGGGGTGAGGAGAGAATGGCCGCCCACACACGCGTGCTTTCTCCTAGCCTGGTGGGAAAGGAAACCGGTGCAGCTGCTGGGAAAGGCAGTCTGGTAGTTCTTCTAAATCAATCATAGAGTAAAAATCGACCAATCAATCAATCCAACATAGACTTACCATTGACCCAGAAATTCCACTCTTAGGTTAATGCCTAAGAAATATGTCCACAGTGAAATTTCTACATGAGAGTTCATGTTGGCATTATTCACCATAGTACACAAAACCCAAATGTATATCCACACACGAATGGATTTTTTTTAAGTGATATTTCATATGACGGAGCATAATATAGTCATATAAAGTAATGATGCACCATTTATTCAACAGCGTGGGTGAACCTTGAGAATATTATGCTGAGTGAAAGAAGCCTGATTAAAAGAAGCCACATACTGTGCAATTCCATCTATACAAAATGCTCAAAATAAACAAACCCATGGAGACAAGAAGCAGATCAGTGGCTTCCAAAGAGGGGAAGGAAGAATAGTGGAGGGAGCTTCTTGGGGAGTAATGAAATTATTCTGGAACAGATCATGGTCATGGTTGCATAACCCTATCTGTGGGCCAAAAGCCAATGACTTTTACAGTTTTAAAAGATGAAATCTACACTACAGACATTTCCTGAGATCTACAGGGGATTGATTCAAGGATACCTCAAGCATATAGAAATACTCAAATACCTTCTATGAAATGACATATAACCTACATACATTCTCCTTTATACTTTACATCCCCTTTTGATTTCTTATAATACCTAATACAGTGTAAAGGCTATTTGAAGGGTAGTAAATACAGTGGAAAGTAGTTCCTGGTGTGGGGCAAATTCAAGGACTGTTTTTTGGAACTTTTCAGAATTTTTTCCAAGTCTTTTCAATCTGCTTGATTGAGTCTATGGGTGCAGAACTCATGGGTTTGGAGGGCTGACTGTATGTGAGTGTGACACGGTTGGAAAGTCAATCCACAGTACAAACACTCCACACCCTTTCAAAGGGGAAATATTAGACCAAATGCCATGGAAATGCAACCCTTCCACTGACAGCCATGCCTCCAGGAACAGTGTACTCTGGAGAAAAACACGTTCTTTTGTCCACCTTTATTCCCTTCCCACAGTGACTCATTTCTGCTAAACCCCAGCTGGATAGAGCAGTCTGGGGGAATGCTGAGTGAGCATGGTTTGACCTTCTCTGTAAGCCACATCCTCAGAGGAAACTGCTCCAAATCCATTCCCCATTCACTGTGATGGTGTCTCTGGGTGGAGCCCAGCATTGCCTCTAGTGACTGTGGGTCCCACGGGGAAGAACATGGAGACCCATTCCCACCCCTTCAGATTTTGTGGGATGATGTGATATCTCTTGAGAGGGCAGAAAAACAGGTTCTTTTCATCTTGACACAAGGAGACAGGTCAGTAAAATCCCAGAGCCTGTCTACACACTTCCCTGTGGGAGTGAGTACACACGCAGCATCCTTGAACCAGCTACTTGCCTGGGGAAGCACTGCCTTCTATACCTGGGCTTCTGTTCTGCTGCTCTGTGCCTTGCTTCTGTCACTTGTGAAATGGGGAACACAGAGGCAGCATCCTGGAAAAGGTGGCAAAGAGGAAAATGGGTCAATACATACTCCCTCCGTAAAAATCATATTGTCTTGGGCTCCAAAATCACTGCACATGGTGACTGCAGCCATGAAATTAAAAGATGCTTGCTTCTTGAAAGAAAGCTATGACAAACCTAGACAGCATATTAAAAAGCAGAGAAACCACTTTGCCAACTAGTGATAAAAAGTCCGTCTAGTCAAAGCTGTGGTTTTCCCAGTAGTCATGTATGGATGTGAGAGTTGAACCATAAAGAAAGTTGAGTGTTGAAGATGCTTTCAAAATATGGCACTGGAGAAGACTCTTGAGAGTCCCTTGGACAGCAAGGCGATCAAACCAGTCAATCCTAAAGGAAATCAACCCTGAATACTCATTAGAAGGACTGATGCTGAAGCTGCAGCTCCAGTACTTTGGCCACCTGATGCGAAGACTTTTTCAGGGTTCTTTCTCATTGGAAATAGTAGGTTGGGGCACATGAAGAAGTTGGAATTTAACTTTATTCTCATTGATCTGAGAAAGACACGTACTTGCATTTCACATAAGCTCATGATTGCAGGTCACAATTTCTTCCACAGAAGAAAAGGACATACAGGAATAGAACAATAACTTTGTCTTTACTCATGGAGACTTCATGCTCATGAAAGTGATGGATAGCTTGGTGAAGAAACCAAAAGTTGATTTACTTGAAATACCAGCTTCTGTGAAAAAAGGGAGGAATCGAGAGAGGCATATATTGAGGAGCTGAGCGCTCACAGCACAGGCTTACAGACCGCCCGCCCACCTCTGCTCACTCCAAGAACACAGGTAAGTGCTTCCAGCAGCTCTGCTGAGCTACATGAATCTTTTCTGAAAATAACAACAATGATCTGTTATTTATCTATACAATTGTACATCATTTATCTGTTTCATTTTGTCTGATTGTATGTTATTATTTAGCCAGGGCAAAAGTAAAACAATTTTTCATCTGCTTTAATCTTTAGGTAACTTATTTATTTCCAAAAAACAAATGCCTCTTTAAGCGGAAGTGTGATGAGGGGTAGGAGGTACAGCACACACAAACACTTCAAGAAAAATGCAGGGCTTCCCTGGTGGTCCAGTGGATGAGAATCCGCCTGCCAATGCAGGGGACCCGGGTTCCATCCCCGCTCCAGGAATATCCCACATGCCAAGCGGCAACGAAGCTCGGGCACCACAGCTAAGGAGCCGAAACTCTGGAGCCCGAGCTCCACAACAGGAGACACGCCGCAGAGAGAAGCCGTGCATCTCACCCAGAGAAGAGCCCCCATTCTCCAAAAATTAAGAGAAAGCCTGCTCACTGCAACAAAGACCCAGTGCAGCCCACTTTTTTTCAGTTTTCTTAAATTAAAAAATGGCAGAGAGGTGCCTCATGATAGATGGCTAGATGTTGTCACATCAATCTTTGCTTTGGTATCTGTCATGAGGTCTTCTCTACCCAGTCTTAGTACTGCAGGTAAGGAAGAAAAGATACAGATATTCTATTAGTTTTTACAAAAGTTTTTTTATAGTCTTCTAAGTATGAAGTATATACATTGAAAACAACTTTGAAAGTAAAAGGAAAGAAGCTATAGTTCCAGACGGAGCAGTGGTAAAGAATGCACCTGCCACTGCAAGGGACGTGAATTTGATCCCTGGGTCGGGAAGATCCCCTGGGGAAGGAAATGGCAACCCACTCCAGGATTCTTGCCTGGAGAATCCCATGCACAGAGGAGCCCACCAGGCTACAGTCCCTGGGGTTGCAGAGTGGGACACGACTGAAGGACTGAGTTCGTACACACAGAGTTGGCAGAATCCCACAACTCACATACAAGACATTTCTTTTAAGAAAAGTTTATTATAGACTAACAAACTTCCCTTCACTAGAGTGATTATAAAATGCATCTGATGCTCTTCCAGGACTTCCAGACCACATCCAGCCACCATGAGTTCCCTCGGTGAAGCAATCATCCACCTTGCAATCGATCTGTTCCACCAGATCAGAAAATCAGAGAAGGAAAACATCTTCCTGTCCCCTTTCAGTATCTCGTCAGCCTTAGCCATGACTTACTTAGGGGCCCGAGAAAACACCGCATCAGAAATGCAGAAGGTAGGTGGCAGCTGCCTTTCCGTCACAGGTTTGCATGGTTTGTCTGCTGGCTGGAGTGCAGATGACCACAGGTCTGGCTGTCCCCGGGGGTCCCACGGGAAGCTCAAGCAGCCCCACGACTGGGTGGGCACAGAGAGGGGCACACACTGTCCCGCAGGGCTCCCACCACCTTCCTATGCCTGGACTTCCTCTGGGGGCTGGGATGAACCCCTACAATTGCCCAACAACCAGAGATGAGGCTTTAATGGAAGAGCTCAGTAGAAGTGAGGCATTGACTAAAATCCATGGGAAACACCTTTACGTGTTTCCTCAATGATGAATGAAAAATGAGACACGATTCTTTAAAGTGGATAGCAGCCAAGCATCTTTGTGTTTTCCACACGCAGATTGTGTTTTTTAAGGACGAAAGCTTTCACTGAACATTTCTGTGTACTTTTTTTGTTTGTTTCTTTTTGAGTTTGTTTCTGTGAGGGGCATTTATTTGGTATATAGTATTGTTCGTGTGTATTCTTTTGTCCTTACGTTGTTGTTGTTTTTTTTTTTTTACTTACTCTGATGTATATAGATCGTTACAGACTCCTTGTCCCACTCCCTGTCTTCTCCAGGTCCTTCACTTCAATGAAATCACAGAGAACCCAAGAGGAAAAGCTACAGGAAATCCTGTGAGTCAGACAGCATTGGACGTAGAGGAGGTCATATGTCCCAGAGGGTCGTAGTTCGAACTGGGGATTTCAGATAAACGGGGAGAAGTCCGTTTTTAGAGGTCATGCTGGGCAAGATAGACTGGAGAGAGTTGTTTCTCAGTTCACATGTGTGTGCGTGTGTGAAATCATTCAGTTATGTCCTACTCTTTGTGACCCCGTGGACTGTAGCCCACCAGGCTCCTCTGTTCATGGAATTCTCCAGGCAAGAATACTGCAGTGGGTTGCCGTGTCCTCCTCCGAGGGATCTTCCCGCCCCAGGGATTGAACCAGCATCTCTCATGTCTCCTGCTTCAGCACACAGGTTCTTTAGCACTGGCACTGCCTGGAAAGCCCTCTCATTTCACATGACATACTTATTTGCTTCCCTGGTGGCTCAGATGGCAAAGCATCTGCCTGCAATGAGGGAGACCTGGGATCGATCCCTGGGTCAGGAAGATCCCCTGGAGAAGGAAATGGCAACCCACTCCAGTATTCTTGCCTGAAAAATGCCATGGATGGACGAACCTGGTGGGCTACAGTCCGTGGGATCACAGAGTCGGACACGACTGAACAGCTTCACTTCACTTCCCTTCACTTATTTACTTCACATCTTTGTTTTTCTGAAAGTAGAGAAGCATATGCTTAAAATCAGGGGCTCTGAAACCTGAAGGAGCTTCAAATAGTGATCTGCTGTTCAGGAATGAGGAACATGGCAAAAATACGACGGCTCTCAGCCACAATGACTTCATCCCAATTAGCCAGGAGCAATAAAAGGTTTGCTGCATCGCATGCAAATACATTCAAATAGGACAGCAGGGCCAGGGTATGGAAACTCTGATAAAGGTTATATATTATTATTATAGAATAAAAATAAGTATGTTAATCACAGTATGTTGCTACAATTATATACTTTTAATTAACTCTTAAGTTAGATTAAGAGCAATAAGCATATGATCAAGTGTATTTTGGAGTATTTTGGAAAATGAATGAGAGCTACCGTTTATCTAAATAGTCTAAAACTCTTAGCCAGAAAGTGAGAGATTCTGAATTGAGACAAGCCTACGTTGAAAAAGTTATCTGTATCTCCTTGGAGAAGTTTCTTAGCTCTCTGAGCTCTCCTGTTTTCATGGGAATGGCACTGAAGACTTAGAGATGCCGAGGGACAGCTGTTCCCAGTCTGTCTGGCACCCACTGTTCCTACACTGGGAAGTGTGGCCGTCACAATGCATAACCACAGATCATAGTCAACAGGCCTTAGAAGGTAATCCCTCAAAGGAATATAACAGGGCATCAAATCACAACATAGGACAATATACAGATTTCATGTTCTCACACAGCTGATGACTGTTAGAAGTTCTCCATGGCTCTAGCCCTCCAGGAGCTTACGTTTAGCCAAGACCTCTCCCCTAACCATTGGAGACAACTGAGATACAATGCGGTAATGGAATGCTGATGCATCTCTAGTTCAACAGAGAGAAGCTTGGAGTGTGTTAGAGCAGGAAGAGAGAGTTACCTGGAAGATTTACTGTAAAGATTAGGAAGGCTAATTCCAGTAACACAGGCCAGTTAGGAGAAATAACCACAAACATCATCCCTGGGGATGCCACCCTCTAGACAGGGATATAACAGACCTCTGAAGGTATAGTGTTTACATTGACAGAGAATCCATTGAGCTCAATTTTTGACGTTTGAAGGTTGAAAAGCCAGGAAAAGTTCATCATCACTTTCAAAAGCTTCTGACGGAATTAAAGAAATCCACTGATGCCTATGAGCTGAGTGTTGCCAACAGGCTCTATGGAGAAAAGGAGTTTCCATTTCTCCGGGTGAGTTTCCTGGTCTGTCACACCTTTAGTCTTCATCCCAGGTCCTTGGGCCCCATCTCCTAATGGGGGGGGGGGGCAGGGAGGGGGCAGAGGAGCCTGGGGACCCACACGGGGCATTTCTTCCAGGGGCGCCGGGCTCCCTGACCACAACCCTACCCGCTGCAGTGTCCCAGAGGCTGATAGCACACCAATGAGGTGGGGCTATGGATTGGCCTATGAACTCTGCTTGATCAGGATTTAACACAATTTAATTTATTTGGAAATACCTGCATAGTTACTGATAAATTACTTTTCATTCCTCCTTTCTTCCTGCTCATGTCATAGGAATACATGGATAATGTTAAGAAATTTTATCTAGCCAGTGTGGAATCTGCTGATTTTAAAAATGCTGCAGAGGAAAGTCGAAAGATGATTAATTCCTGGGTGGAGAGCCAAACCAATGGTAGGTTATGAGAGAGTCACCCATTAAAATCACTGTTGCGTCCCCGCTGTGTGTGAACACAGGGCTCGAGATTGCAGAGGGTGGGGAGGCCCTGCAAGGGGTGGACGGTCCACGTCACTGAGGAGAGAAACGGGCGGGGGGCTCCCAGGACCAGCCCCCTGCAGGCACAGCTGAGTCTGGTTGACAGTGTCTTTGTGGATCCCAAGTCTCTGCTCAGACTTCAGGTTGATTCATAAGTTTTTCTTTTAATTAGAGGCTTAACTTCTGGGTTATGATCCCTAAGAGAAGATATTAGAAAGGGTCCCTTTGTTAATTGGGAAACAACATTCTCCTCTCCAAACCACCCTTTTTGAATAAATGACCACATGCAGGAGGAGGTTCCTGGCCCACGTCCCCCTCCCACAGGATGTCACAGGTGTCCTCCCCACCCAGAGAGGGGGCTGGACAACGTCTCCATCCCATGAGCCACATCCTACCTCCCTTCCGAAATATAGTCTTAACCTACAGCAGCTCAACGTGGAGAATGAAGAAGACTCCTCAGGGAATGGTGTCTGCCATGTGCTCTAGATTACTGGGTGCATATTGGTTGTCCAGAAGAATATTCTGGCTACTTCTTTGGAATATTGAGCTCAAATTTCAAATGACAGAGAGACAGTAAGGAAGGAAGAAAAGGAGAATGAACACAGGGTGGAGGAAACAGGAAAGGGCACGCAGGGAGGCAGTGAGGGAGGGATGCAGAAAATTTGACTTGTGGAAACCTTATCTAAACTCAGTTCATCAGGATTCCTTGTGAGGTGACTGATGTCCCCACACACACAGACTGAACACCTTCCCAGTCAGGAGCAGGGGCGTCTCCATGAGGGCAACTCCATCAGGCTGGGGCCATGAGCAAAGCCTCACCTGGTGAACCACTGGGCATGGAGTCCCTCATGGGCTGACGTGTGTGAATATTTGATCATCACTTGCAACTTTCTAACCATCTTCCAGACAAACCACTCCTACCTTTCATGACAGACTTTTGATTTTCTGACTTTGCAGAAAAAATCAAAGATCTGTTTCCCAAAGACTCTCTACTCGACAGCACTACTGCTCTGGTTCTGGTGAACGCTGTCTATTTCAAAGGGCAGTGGAACCAGGAATTTAAGAAAGAAAATACTGTGGAGGAAAAGTTTTGGCTGAACAAGGTATTGTCTGTAATTAATTTTTAATCATGTAACATAGCTCTGTGTGCAATGTGAAAGTTAAATACATATTTGATCATTTCTTCTATAACTGCTAGTAGAAGTAGGATCTATCGAGGCTGTCTTTTTTTCCCTTTATTTAGTTGGTAATAGTTGAAGAAACTCTTGTCTCTAATTCACAGATTTCCCACACCATCTCTTAGAAGGAAGATGAGTTTGGTATCTCAGTAAGATTATCTTTTTTTTTCTTTTGGACTAATGCCCATTTAACATTTTTTGCCACATGAATTTATTGCAGGATACAAGCAAACCTGTGCACATGATGAAACAAGCCAATCATTTCAATTTTGTGTCACTGGAGGACGTGCAAGCCAAGATCCTGGAAATACCGTACAAAGGCGATGAGCTAAGCATGATGGTGCTGCTGCCCAATGAAGTAGATGGTCTGCAGGAGGTAAAACCCGGCAGCTATGACACTTCATGCTGTTGCTTAAATTGCTGATGACACAGGGCCTGTGTGGGCTGTTCACGGAAGCAGTGCTCACAGAATGCTAGTGATGCGCCGTTAAAGCAAAGTATTAGAGTGTGTTACTTCTTCTCTGTGTTGAGTCTAATGGAAAATCATGAAGGCGAACTTGGCATCCTGTCACTTTCCAAAAAAATAAACCTTCCAGTGTGACATGGAAGAATATGTAGAAAATCTTAACTTCACAGGCCCAGTAATATTCTGAGAAAACTAGAATATCAGTTCAAAAAATAATACGCTTGGCTCACACATTAATATTTTGCAACCATCAAAACCTCACCTATTCCAGTCTATTCATTTGAAGACAGGGGAAACTAAGAGTCAAATGTAGATGACTCATGGAAAATATATGCAAATTCACACATGAACAAAATCAAACAAAGTAAAACAATGCTGAGCTCCATTCTGCAGACTGAATCACATACTTCGTAGAGATGAGACAAACCAGCCTATCTTGATGCTCACTTTCTATTTAGAAGTATTCTCTCAGAGTTATTTGGAGCCTCTTTGCTGGGAATTTTAAAAAAAAGTGAATCTTCCTTTTAGCATTGTTATATTGGTTGAAGATAATTTGTAAAGAAACCAATAACAATATCTGGAATATAAAAGTCATACCATAAATGGCCATCTGCAATTACTATAATAGCCAATGATGCTGAATTTGCAGTGAACTTGCCACACATTAAATATATATGCAGTAGCTTAGGACTAACACACAATGCTTAAAAATATTAATTAAGTAAACACATACACTGAATCTCTACTTAATGGTGGTATTATGTAACAATTTAAACTTGATTAGAGAAACACATCTATACAGGAAAAGTTTTCAAATAGGTCAAGTAAGTAAAAGGAATAATAATGGGTTGTACACTATAATTATTTCATGCAAAAAACTATGCACAAAAAGACAGTAACAAGACAAGACTATTTGAAAATGAAACATGTAGTGCTCTGGCAACTTAAGAAGTGAAGCTATATAGTTCATCTTTTACAAAATAAATTTATTTAATGGTTCTGCTGTTATATATGGGTATATATACACATATATATACAGAAAGCTCAGTTTATCACATAAATATTACAAAATATTCAGCTTATAATATATAATGAGAATATAGTATAGTAAGTTTATATGTATAATATAACTGAATCTCCTGTATTCATGTTTACTGTTAAAATAAAGCTTTTCCATACATTTCAATCCAAGGTTGGTGGGCTCCATGACCACTGAGACTCCTGACAGTTGTTCCTTTCCCACTGTTACAGCTTGAAGATCAGCTCACTGCTGAGAAGTTAATAGAGTGGACGAGCCCACAGAATCTGGGGAAGACACAAGTGGATTTATACCTGCCTCGGTTTAAAGTGGAAGAGAGCTATGACCTCGTGCCCACACTGAAAGCCCTGGGGATGGTGGACGCCTTCCGTGATGGGGTGGCTGATTTCTCGGGCATGACCGAGAGATGTGATCTGGTGGTGTCGATGGTCGTCCACAAGTGCTTTGTGGAGGTGACCGAGGAGGGCACGGAGGCCACAGCTGCTTCCGGCGTAGAAATTACTGTAAGAGCAGGAAGAAATTCTGAGAGTTTCCGCTGCGATCACCCCTTCCTGTTCCTCATCAAGCACATCAAGACCAACAGCATCCTCTTCTGTGGCCGAGTCTCTTCCCCTTAGACGTCCTTGGCCAGCGGCCACACTCGGGGACGTTCAGAGAGCTGTTCCCGGAGCTTGAATGCTGGTGTAACAATCTCCCTTGGATTTATTTTCCTTTCCAATCTCACAGTCACTACTGACAATGTATTGGATAAAATATTATGTTTGTCTGTCTCTCTCTCTTTCTACAAACACATATAACCTACTGTATTCCCCATAAAAACTCCTCCTTGGACAAAATGTTCACTATATTTTACAAACTTATTTCCATACTCTATCTTCTTCTAACTTTGAAATATCATAGCTCCTATTTCAAAAGTTATATTTACTTTTCAAACCTAGACATTCACATTTATTTGAGTTCAGGTGGTATGTGGGACCCTTACATGTCTAAATTTTTTAATTGTCTGAAATGCATTATCAATAAAACCATGGCTTGTTCATGTCGTTTGTTGCTCATCCTTTTTTTTCTTTTCAACAAAGTGCAAGTGACCCACCACACATAGAAAAGATCATATAGAAAGATATTATCACATATAGAAAATCAAGAGTACAGCATGATGAGGTTAAAAGGGTAGACTGTTATCAGAACATGAAAGACTTTGTAACCCATGTTGAGAGGTTAAATATAAGCATCTAGAACTCAAACTTGGGATATGAACTGAATCTCTAAATAGATAAGACAGATGATATAAATTTTAGAGTTACTGAGAGAAATATGGTAATTGTAGCTGAAGGCAAAGATGGGATAAGACTGGGAGAGCATATAGTGAGAAGAAGGGCTGCCATATGACCCTGAAGTCCACCAATCTGTAAATGTCAAGAATTGACAAATTTTGTTTCCTAAAACATAACTTTTCTCAGGGCAAGAGGAATCATTTGGAGGTGATATGTTTATTACATAGATTGGCATGATGGTTTCACACATATATACTCACCTCAAAACTCATGTCGTTCATACATTAAATATGTACAGCTCTTTATACATCATTCGTACATGAAGAAAGTTATTTTTGAACAGAAAGTAATAAAATCAATATGTGATTTTAAACATAAAGATAATAGATGCTTAATAAAGAATATAATGCATATACACCACAAGACAGGCTTCCCTGGTGGTGCAGTGGTAAGGAATCTGACTGCCAAGCAGGAGACCTGGGTAAAAAAAGAGTTGGACATGATGTAGTGACTAAATAACACTACACCACAGGGTAATAACTTGTCCCCATTGGCTTGGAGACAGCTAGAATTAAAAGACTGGTCAAACCCTGTGTGCAGAAAACGTGGATCAACCGGAACTCTCCCACACCACTGGTAGGGATATGAAAGCTGCAACCACTTAGGAAAAGAGTCTTGAAATTTTATTTTTTCCATCTTTATGAAAATATTATTGGCCCACAGCATTGAGTAAGTTGAAGGTGAACATGTGGTACACTCATTTTCTACATACAAATCTGATACACTTATTTTCTACAAAATGACCACCAGTGCAGTTTGCACTAACACCGCTCTCTCATCACAGTATTGTCATTTCTTTTTCGGGAGGGGTGTTGTTCAAGAACAGCTGTCACACTGTTGATCTCTAAGGGAGAGGGGAAGCAGGGGTCTCCTATGCTGCCATCTGGGTGATGTCTCCAGAAAACCATGTATCTCCTTGGTTTAGAAATGCACTTCTAGAGAGTCTTTCTCAAGTATACAAAGTGGCACATATCAGTACTTTCTTACAAAGTTAAAAGTATGACCAGATGATTACCAGACCATTAATTCCACATCCTGATATTGCCCAAGAGATATGAACACATCCACCACAAAAGGACTAGGACACAAATGTTCACTGAAGCCTTATTCGTAATGGCCAAAAAGCTGGCAAATCCTCAGATGTCTAACAGCTGAACAAAACACGTGAACGAAAATACAAACCAAAGAATAGTACTTAGAGATAAAAAGGAAAAAACTACTGAAGCAACATGAGTTAAACTCCTACACGCTATGCTGTGCAAACAGGAAACTGAAAAGAATGAGTACATATTACGTAATTCCACTTACATGACAATTTTATACTATGAATAACTGTAGTTGGGCTTCCCTGGTGGCTCAGTGGTAAAGAACCGCCTGAAAATGCAGGAGACATGGATTTGATCCCTGGGTTGGAAAGATCCCTGGAGAAGGGAATGGCTACCCACTCCAGTATTCTTGCCTGGAGAATCCCATGGACAGAGAAGCCTGGCGGACTACAGTCCATGGGGTTGCAAAGAGTCAGACACGACCGAGCTACTAATCAACAACAAATGTAGTTACATCTCAATACGAGAGACCTTTGAAACACTTAGAACAATACGATCACAGGAAATAATAGTAAAAAATACAAAAAAGTGATAGACAATTATAAACATGAAGGCTAGTATTTGATTGAATGAGATGGATCAGAGCATAATGTCCCTGTGCTATTTCACTTAAGATAAAGATGTACACTCCTAAACACTCGTTGGTTGTGTGGCTAGCATAGCGTCTTGAGCTTTGCTACTGGCAGGTTGAATCACTAAACATTTCCAGAGGTAAAATAAATGAGGAATCACCTTCACAAGAGAAGACGTTTATGATCAGATTAATAACACAAAGTTTATATATTAATTGAATACAACACACTGTTATTGGCAAGAAATTTTATAAGTTTCATTCACGGGTTTAACCCAACATACCTTAAAACTATATAACCACTGAACACTCCAAGTTTTGGTATTTCCTTGTGTCTGAATAAGTATCAGGAATAACATAAAAATGTGTCCAGTGTAAACTTATAGGTAGAAATATCACATTTAGTTTCAGTAGATTTCCAGATGCTCCTCTGGTTGGGTCTCGAAGAGAACCCAATCTGAAAATAGTGAAAGATTTGAGAAGTTATTAGTGAAAAGTTGTCATTACTCCTTCTGTCACCCTGCCTTATCTTATCTCCAAAACAAGTCATTCTGAGCTAAACTACTACCCTTCTGAAGCTGCACGCTTCACAGCTTACAGGAATCTGTAAGACAGGGAAGCAGAAGCCCTGTGAGTGGGCCTGTGCGTCTTGATCCATCAGTAAACCAGTTGTTGCTCCCGGGCATTTCTCATCAGGAAGATCTGAGGGAGGCGACAAGTTCACTGATCTTTTGTGAAATGTTGGCAGGTTGGGAAACCTGCCCTTGAGAACACAAGAGATTCTCAGGTAGCTAAGTTTGGAGACAGAACACAATCCCTTGAGATGTTAACGCTTCATACAATAATAATGCCTCCACAGGCACCTCGAGGCTCGCTCTAAGGTGTGTGTGTTAGGGGCAGCCTTCCAGCCTCAAGCACTCAGCTCTGAAGGTTCCAGGACCCCCGTCTGCGCAGGGGCCTCAGTCTCTCCGCCTCCCTCTGCACCGCCCTCCCTTCCACCTCTCTCCCTCTTTCTCCCTCTTTTCCTCTCCCTGCCTCCCTACACGCTCTCTCTGTCTGTCTCACCAAACACACACAGCATCTAAACAAGGGAGCTCGGTCAGCAGGGCTCCACCATTAAATACACCCCGGCTTTGGAACTAACCCTCTGGGAAGGCCTCGGGAAAAGTCACTACCGTGGCAGCCAGTTTCCCATGCTGCCCTCCCATCTCCACCCTTGAAACTGGGACTTTACCTCCTGGGGCTCTGAAATGCTGCCATGAGAAGTGGCCCCGAAACCAGCAACAAGCCAGAGTGCATCTCTCCCTCACCTCTCTGGGTTCTGGGAGGAGAAGAACCTCAGGAGCCACGACACAGCCGCCCTCACCCTCAGGCCGGCCCTGCGAGGCTGCTGAGCCCGCCTCCTGCGCGCCCCGCGGCCCAGGGCCGTGTCTGCTCCAACGCCGCCACCCGGCCAGCTGCTCCAAGGGTGTCGCCAAGAGGATGGCCTCCTGTCCGCGGACCTCTCAGTGTCCGCGCTGTGCAGGCTGGTTCAGGATCGCATGGATACAGATAAATGTCTCGTAGTCATGGAAAAGTACTGCCATGGCTTCCCTCCAAACTCTTACAAGTGTTCAGTTTGGCTGATGGGATTGCTGATTGGACCAGAATGAAGAGAACTTCCTCTGCCCCGTCCCCCCAGTTTATTTCTAATCCCAGAGTTGACCTTATTTGTAAATAGATCATGGACATAACTAGTTAACATAAGATCGTATTGACTCAAGCTCGGTCTAATCCATGACTGGACCCTTATATGAAGAGAAGAGACACAGAGAAGACGGTCATGTGGAGACAGAGGCACAAGCCCAGAAACTCTAGGAACCACCAGGAGGTAGAAAAGGGAAAGAGAATTCTCCCCGAGCGCCTCCCGAGGAAGTGTGGTCCTGAGAGCACAGATTTTGCACCTCAAGCCTTCAGAAGCGGGAGAGAACAAACACCGGTGGTTTTAAACCTCAGTGTGGGCAGCTCAGGACAGAGGTCCTAGGAACCTAACACATGCCTCCAGAGCAGAGGAGAAGTCCCACCTCACACTCCAGCCTAAGCTGTTAAGTCACAATAGTTTACTAGAGCAAAAAATCAACCATTTCAGCAATTAAAAATCCAGTCAAAGAAGGGCATGAACCTCATCAAAACAACACTGTAAATCAACATTCAATGAAATGCCCTGAATTTCAGGAAAAAATCTTTACCTGAAGTACAGGTAATTAGGATGTTTTGTCAAGTGGTCTTCAAATGCAGGGAGGAAATCCCTGGAACGTGTTAGAGTCGGGCGTTTCTTGTGCAATAATAGATATTTCCTGGAGTCTACGGGAGTTGACGTTGTCTTGCTTGGATCACTGAGAAACTGAAGGTGCTGATGACAGCCGTCCCTGGCGGTCCTGCTGAGATAGGTGCTAAAGCCAGAATCATTTCCCGGAACACAGAGGCTGGTTGCAGAAGTCATGAGGTAGAGATTGGATGGTGCTATCATGGTCTCAGAGTTTGTCTCAGAGGATGAGGCTTAGGAAGTCAGTTGTCACCAAATGTAAAGGAGCCTTGGCAAACCTCCCTTGTCATTAAGTCCCTGCTTCTAGCACTGTGGTAGAGACCCTTCACTAAGCTCAGTACTAAGTCATAGAACATAACTAAGAACTCAATGAATGGAGAGTGAATCAGTAAGAAATTTTAAAAATAGATAATCAAACACATTATGTGATCACCCCTACATTCAAATGGAATCAAGAGTCTTCCTTCAAATGTAAGAGGCCATGAGTCAGTGGCTTCTAGCTGATGCACGAAGCAAAGGCTCTCTCTTTCTTCATTCTGTCAAAAAATTAAGAGACCCATAAAAGCAAATCTGGGAGGCAGTGCGATTTTTCTGATATGATAAGAAGTTATAAAATAAAATTGTGACTCAGGACTTACTCAGTCCTTCCTTAATATATAATGTTAATCAATTCAAGGGGCTTCCCAGTTGGAACTGGTGGTAAAGAACCAGTTTGCCAACACAGGAGACATAAGAGACCCGGGTTCAATCCCTGGGTTGGGAAGACCCCCTGGAGGAAGGCATGGCAACCCACTCCAGTATTCTTGCCTGGAGAATACCATGGATGGAGGAGCCTGGTGGCTATAGTCCATGGGGTTGCAAAGAGTGGAAAACGACTGATGTGACTTAAGCAAACACACGCAAAATCAATTGGAATGTTAAATGTCAGTCGAAAACTGCTGAAAGGAAGGGTTGTAGAAATGGTTCTAGAGACAGAAGTTGTGAGAGAGCGTTGGATGGCGATAAGCATAGAGTAGGATGACTGTCCTGAGTGGAACTGGAGGCATGAGAATGGGGAGACGGGTAGTGATGAATGAACTGTCTCAGTCTTCCATGACACACCTACAGACAAGATCATTCCCCAACTAAGGGACATTAAGGTGTATCTGTTTCATCCTTTTCAGATGCTATTTACATTGTACAGATCTGTATCTATAGGGAATGTTAAAACAGTAATTGACAGATATCCTATTATTGAAAGCTTGAAGGATTTTTCTCAAGTAACCAATTTACCTGCAGATGGGTATAACCAGGTGCGTAGTAAGAAGGAAGAGATAAAATGCCCCCTAGGATGTGCACCTCAGTAAAGCTGATGAGTCTTCACGCCCTTCACAAGGAAGGAAGAAAACAGTAGGAAAACAGGAGCTATTTTGAGGCTACCTACACAGGTATTAGAAATAGTGGGATGGTTCCTGGACATGTCATTTACTCTCAGTTTTATTGGATTCTGGGATTCATGATGCCAATGATGTTGGTATATTTAGAAAATACCCAAAGACAGGTTGGCAAGTACTGACTTGCAAACTGGTCTGAGAATTGCTCAGTATCCTGTGACACTGTGTGACATCACGGTGTCTTCACCTTGTCTAATACATGCCAGGAGCACTTTTGAAAAAGACAGGGAGAAAGCTGTGATATGGTTTCTTGTTTGAACTAACCAAGTTCACTCTAAATGTAAGCAAAATCCTTTGTTTTGCATACGTGCCCAGTCGTGTCCCACCCTTTGCCACCCTCTGGACTGACTGTTGCCCGACAGACTCCTCTGGCCATGGGATTTCCCAGGCAAGAAGACTGGAGTGGGTTGCCATTTCCTCCTCCAAAACAAAATCTTGATCTTCATCAGTTAGTGCCTTTCCCTCAAAGCCAGCCTCTACACCACCAGCCTCGGTAACTCAGTCACAGGAGGAATCAGCTCAGTCAGTGGTTCCCTTGAGTCCTCGTCTCCTGCTCTGTCCCCTGGGCCTCCTCCAGGCCCAGCCGGGGCTCCTTGCTTCTGTCTCTGGGCTCAGAGCCCTTTCTCTTTGAGCCCAAAGACGTCCACCCTGCTCCGGCCCGGGGCCCTCCCGCTCTCTGGCAGCGCCCGTGACGCAGCCCTGACTGGGCGCTCTCATTCCTCATGTCTGTCGTTTTTCACCCTGGGTCTTCTCTCCTGCTGTTTCCTTCTTCTTTAGACTCAGCTCCCCCATCAGACACCAGAGACTCCACCCTCGCTCAGCCCACCCGTCTCAGCTCAGGGGTCTCTGACCGCCAGTGTCCGGGGGTCAGGACACACGTAACCAGGAGGCGCCCTAAGAGCAGCAGGGCTGAGCTCAGGAACCGCCTCTGCGGTTTCGACACACAGGTCTCCCCTCCTCCAGCTGGTGTCTCCAGCCCTGTGCTTCCGGGACCCTGTGGTGGGCGGGTCTTCCTGTGAGTGAGTGACGTGCTGGGACTGCAGACCCCGACCAAGCGCAGTACTGAGTGCGGGGTGCGGAGAGAATTGGCCGCCCACACACGCGTGCTTTCTCCTAGCCTGGTGGGAAAGGAAACCGGTGCAGCTGCTGGGGAAGGCAGTCTGGTAGTTCTTCTAAATCAATCATAGAGTAAAATCGACTAATCAATCGATCAAATGTAAACTTACCGTTGACCCACACATTACGTTCTTAAGTATATGACTAAGAAATTAAAACACACGTCCACAATGAAATTGCTGAATTTTACACAACCCTCAAAGAGTGTCTGATACCCTGCCTTCCTCCGTAATGACTATGGCGTCCTTGGAGGAGAATTTAGGGACCCGGTTCCCACCCCTTCGGATTTTGCGAGAGAACATGATCTCCTCTGAAAGGGCAGAGGACACAGGATCTTTTCATCCAAATACAAGGAGATTAGTCGGTAAAGGCCCAGAGTCTGTCTACACCTCCCTGTGGGAAGTGGATACACACGCAGCCTCCTGGAACCAGCTACCTGCCTGGAGAGCTCACCTGGGCACTTCACCCCCTTAGACACCTGGGCTTCTGTTCAGTCACTCTGTGGCTCATTTCTGTTATCTGTGAAATGGGGGAAGCAAACTCACCAACATAAATATGGTGTTAAAGCGGAAAATGGGTGAATACAAAACCCCCTCTGTAACTAGTCAGTAGTTTTTAATATTTTTCTACTACAGGAACACCAGAAGCTTGAAGAGATGAGACTGCAGTGATGAGACTCAACCATGCCATTCAAAGAACACATTTTTTCCTTTTTTTTCCTTACAGACATTTGACCCTGTTGTTCTGGTCATGATCAGAAGTGGGTGTGCTGCAGATCAGGATGATTGAGAGCGTTATAATTCTGGAGCTCAAGCTATTTACTTTTCTGAGAAATCTTCCTACTAAAACATTAGAAAACTACCCTTAAAATGGGTCCTGTTTCTATCCCTTGTTCTCACTGAGAGCAAGTGAATGTGCAGGAAAATGAGCTGCCCTCTGACCACAGAAATCAGGGTGCAGCTGGGATTAACTGCAAGGACAATGGGGTCACGGGGAGAACCGCGCCAGGGTCCAACCTCGAGGGGAGGCAAATCATACCTGGTCTCCACCTACAGCTGACACACTTTGCCAATCCCTCTTAAACTGAGACGTTGAGCTATTTTCCCGGATATACAAAATATTTTTAAAGAAACAAGCCTTTTCAGAACTTAAAACAATGTCAGCTTTTCAACTGTTTGTGTTAGAAGTGGTCTTAAATAGGAGTCAACATGAATTAACAAGAGAAGAAAGATTTTTAAGGGTCATTTCTGGCTGGGCCTAGTTCTTAAGGGCATGTGAAGAAGTTGAAACATCAGTGTACCATCATTGCTGTCAGAAAGGCACGTACATGCATTTCATATGAGCCAGGGATGGTAGGTCACAATTTCTTTTGCAGAAGAAAACGACATACAGGAATTGGTCAATAACCTTGTCTTTCCTCATAGAGACTTCTTGCCCATGAAGTTGAAAATAACTGGTGAAGAAATCAAGAGTTGATCTACTTGAAATACCAGCTGCTTTGAGGCACGGGAGGCGGCTATATATTCAGGGCTGATCACGCCCAGCACACCACCTCTGCTTCCTCCAGGAACACAGGTAAGTGCTTCCAGCAGCACTGCATACCTACAGGAATCCTTTCTGGAAATTATAATGATTGTGATGTTTTATCATGCATGTATTAAATATCTCTTTTGGTATGATGGTATTTTACTTATTCTGCCAGAGTAAAAGAACTTTTTCTCCTGATTTAATCCATAGGTAATTTACTTCTTTCTAAAAGAAAACCCACACTCCTCTGGGAGCGCGTGTATCAGGGGTCGGCTGTCCAGTATCCACAGATCCTTCAAGTAAGGCAGGGAGGTACCTGATGGGAAATGGCTGGATGTTACCACATCAGTTTTGCCTTCGAATCTGTTATAAACTCAATGGGAAAGACGTGGAGGCTGGGAAAAATTGAAAGGAAAAAGAAAAGGGGGCAGCAGAGGATGGGATGGTTCTACAGCATCACGGACTCAATGAATATGAATTTGAACAAACTCTGGGAGGGAGTAGAGGACAGAGGAGCTTGTCCGTGGGGTGGAAAGAGTTGGACACTACTTAGCAACTGAACAACAACAACAAAGCATCTGTTATAAAGCATTTTTTGCCCACTCTTGTACAGTCAGTAAGGAAGAAACAGTAAAGATTCTCTATTATTTTTTAGAAAACTTTTCTTTAAATACTAACTTCAATAGTCGTCTAATTATCAGATGGATACAGGGACATCTCCTTATTATGAAATGTATAACATAGATTTTCTATTATATTTAAGAAAACTTTTCTATAAATAAGCCTTCCCAGGTGGCACCCATGGTAGGAAGAGAGCAAGTCTACCAATCCAGGAGCTGTAAGAGATGTGGATTCAGTCCCTGGGTGGGGAAGGTCCCCTGGGGGAAGGCATAGCAACCCACTCCAGTAGTCCTAATTTCTAAAGTCTTCTAATTACTATAGGTATACAAAGGAAAAATCTTAGTTGCCGGAAATCCACAACCCACACATACGGCATTTCTTTTAGAAATTCTCGTTACAGACTAGCCTTCCTTCACTAGAGTGATTATAAAATGCATCTGATGCTCTTCCAGGACTTCCAGACCACATCCGGCCACCATGAGTTCCCTCGGTGAAGCAATCATCCACCTTGCAATCGATCTGTTCCACCAGATCAGAAAATCAGAGAAGGAAAACATCTTCCTGTCCCCTTTCAGTATCTCGTCAGCCTTAGCCATGACTTACTTAGGGGCCCGAGAAAACACCGCATCAGAAATGCAGAAGGTAGGTGGCAGCTGCCTTTCCGTCACAGGTTTGCATGGTTTGTCTGCTGGCTGGAGTGCAGATGACCACAGGTCTGGCTGTCCCCGGGGGTCCCACGGGAAGCTCAAGCAGCCCCACGACTGGGTGGGCACAGAGAGGGGCACACACTGTCCCGCAGGGCTCCCCACCACCTTCCTGTGCCTGGACTTCCTCTGGGGGCTGGGATGACCCCCTACAATTGCCCAACAACCAGAGGTGAGGCTTTAATGGGAGAATTCACTGGAAGTGAGACACTGACTAAAATCCATGCTCTCATGGAAACATCTTCCCATGTTTCCTCAATGATGAATGAAAAACGAGACATGATTCTCTAAGGTGGATAGCGATCAAGCAGCTTTGTGTTTTCCACACACAGATTGTGTTTCTTAAGAAGCAAGTGTTCGCACTGAATATTTCTTTCTTCTTTTCTTTGTTCCCTATGGTTTGGGTTTTTTGGTTTGGTTTGGTACTTGGTTTGCATTTTCTTTCTTCTTCCTGACTTTTTTCTTTCTTTTTTATCGACTGTGATGCACACAGATATATAGGGTAACACTTCTTTGCCCCACTATCTGTCTCCTCCAGGTCCTTCACTTCAGTAAAATCGCAGAGAACACAAGAGGAGCCACAAATGACCGCGTGAGTCACAGAGCACCGGATTTAGAAGTCATGTATCCAACAGGGTCATGGTTTAAACTGGGAATTTCAGACAAAGTGGGAAAAGTCCATCTTTAGGGGACATCTTAAGTGAAATACAGTGGACAGAGTTGTTGCTCATTTCATGTTACACATGTACTTCACATCTTTGTTATCCTGAGAGGAGAGTAGCATGTGCTTCACAGTAAGGGCTCTGAAACCCAAAGGAGCTTCAAATTGTGCTCTGTTGTTCAGGAAGGAAAAATGTGGAAAATACAACTGCTCTGAGCCACATGACTTCATCCCAATTAACTGGGGACAATAAAATGTCTGCTGCAATACATGCAAATCCATGTGAAACAGAATAGCAGTGCCAGGAAAATGAAAACTCTGATATACATTATGTATTTTATTATTATTATAGAAAAATAATGATTACTGTATTTATAATATATGTTTCTAACATTGGATAGTATTAATTAACTCATAATATTAATTTTATTATTGGATAATATTAAATCGTGATGTTAGTTCATATTATTAAGACCAATAGGTAGGCATCAAAATATATTATGGAAAGTGATTAACTGAGACCTATTATTTATAGACTAGTCCAAAACTCTTAGGCAGCAAGTTTAAGGTTCTGGATTGAGACAAGCCTGAGTTGAAAACCTGGCTCTGGCTCCTTGGAGAAGTTACTTAGCTCTCTGCGCTCTCTTGTTATCGTGTGAATTCAACTAGACTTAGAGATGCTGGCGTGCAGCCGCCAGCAGTGTCCCAGGCACACGCTGCTCCTGCATGAGACGTGTGACCGTCAGTGTGAGGACATGTGGGTCAGAGTCAACGGGTCGTAGAAGACAGTCCCACCAGGAGCATAACAGGTCTTCATGTCATAACCTCGGACAGCATACAGATCTACTTTCTCACACAGCTGATGACTGTTAGAGACGCACTGTGGGTCTGGCCCTCAAGAAGCTTAAGTTTAGCTGAGAAGTTTACCCTAACCATTGCAGACAACTAAGACACAATGCGGTGGAGGAATGGTGCTGCATGGGTAGTTCAAACGAGAGAAGAGCGGAATGTGTTTGAGCGGGAATCGAGAATCACCTAGAAGACTGACTATAGAGATTAGGAAGGCTGTATCCAGTAACACACACCAATTAGGGGAAGTAACAACAACCATCATCCCTGGGGATACCACCCTCTAACAGGGATCTAACAGACCTCTGGGGGTGTAGCGTTTACATTGACAGAGAATCCAATGAGCTCACTTTTTGGTGTTTGAAGGTTGAAAAGCCAGGAAAAATTCATCATCACTTTCAAAAGCTTCTGACGGAATTAAAGAAATCCACTGATGCCTATGAGCTGAGTGTCGCCAACAGGCTCTATGGAGAAAAGGGGTTTCCGTTTCTCCAGGTGAGTTTCCTGGTCTGTCACACCTTTAGTCTGCACCCCGGGTCCTCCGACCCCATCTCCTAATGGGGAGGGGGTGGGTGCAGAGGAGCCTGGGGACCCACACGGGGGCATTACTCCCAGGGGCACTGGGCTCCCTGACCACAACCCCACCCGCTGAGTGTCCAGAGGCTGACAGCCCACCAGTGAGGGCGGGGCTAGGCATTGGCTTATAGAACTCTGCTTAATCAGGATTGAACACATTTAATTTAATTTGGGAATACCTACAACCAGTCCATCCTAAAGGAGATCAGTCCTTGGGTGTTCATTGGAAGTACTGATGCTGAAGCTGAAACTCCAATACTTTGGCCACCTCATAAGAAGAGTTGACTCATTGGAAAAGACTCTGATGCTGGGAGGGATTGGGGGCAGGAGGAGAAGGGGACGACAGAGGATGAGATGGCTGGATGGCATCACCGGCTCGATGGACATGAGTTTGAGTAAACTCCGGGAGTTGGTGATGGACAGGGTGGCCTGGTGTGCTGTGTTTCATGGGGTCACAAAGAGTCAGACACGACTGAGTGAATGAACTGAACTGAACTGAACATAGTTACTAATAAATTATTTTTCATTCCTCCTTTCTTCCTGCTCATGTTATAGGAATACATGGATAATGTTAAGAAATTTTATCTAGCCAGTGTGGAATCTGCTGATTTTAAAAATGCTGCAGAGGAAAGTCGAAAGATGATTAATTCCTGGGTGGAGAGCCAAACCAATGGTAGGTTATGAGAGAGTCACTCATTAAAGATCACCGCTGAGTCCCCACTGCGTGTGAACACAGTGCTGGACCCTGACTGGGCTGCTGGGAACGGGGTGAGATGAGATTGGAGAGGGTGGGGAGGCCCTGCAGGGGGTGGACGGTCCACATCAGTGAGGAGAGAAACCGGTGCGGGGGGCTCCCAGGACCAGCCCCCTGCAGGCACAGCTGAGTCTGGATGACAGTGTCTTTTTGGATCCCAAGTCTCTGCTCAGACTTCAGATTGATTCATAAGTTTCTCTTTAAATTGAAGGCTTAACTTCTGGATTATAATACCTAAGAGAAAATATGCAGAGTCCACCTTTGCTTTCTTAACTGGGAAACAAGCCACTCTCCTTTAAACCATCCTTCTTGCAGAAATGACCACCTGCAGGAGGAGGCTCCTGGCCCACATCCCCCTCCC